>NC_030417.2:25202146-25427146 GCF_001660625.3 Ictalurus punctatus
CTACTACAAAAAGGTTAGAAATAATCAGCTTTAGCACTAATAAGGCTAGAGTTTTTTTAAGATAGCATTTAGAGACAATAGGCACCTTTCTGTAGTTGACAGCCACAACTACACCATACTCGTCATGCATGTTTTTCTTATACCGTACTGATCCTGCAGCAAAAAAAATAAATACTGGTTAACCATTGGTGTTATTCAAATGTGACAAACAATCACAATCTTTATAGACAGTGAATCAATTAGTATCTATTATATGCTGCTGTTCAATTGTATGCTCACCCCTGATTGTGTCTTTAAATGTAACTCTCAGAGGTTTTAATCCAGGAAAGTCCATGGTAAGATGACACACAAACACCTCCTCCACAACTTTAGAATCTAAACCAGAGAAGGAAATCTAGATACAAGAAGAATGAAGTAATAACACTGTGTTGAAGGTCATATATATATATATATATATATATATATATATATATATATATATATATATATATATATATATATATATATATATATATATATATATACACACACACACATTCAGTTGATTAGATAGCTGGTTAGTGATATTGGGAAATTTCCCTCCTGTGACCCAGGCTTTGGTTTCATGTGGCCGATTAGAGTGACTAAAAATAATAATTTTAAAAAAACATACTTAAAAGCAGAATCTGAACACAGAAGTGGGGTTAGACAAATTTAGAAGGGCGAAAAAACAGATGAATTGGTAGAAGTAGACACTACCTGATATACACTCACTGTCCACTTTATTAGGAACACCTATACCCCTGCTCACTCATGCAAAGGGGGGGGGGGGGGGGGGTGTGATCTCACCACAATTGGACAGTTAATGATCAATTTGTCTTTTCCCAATATTTAATTGTCCAGTTTAGGTGATACTTTGCCTACTGTAGACTCAGATTCCTGTTCTTACCAGTAGTGGAACCTGATTTGGCCTTCTGCTGTTGTAGCACATCTGCCTCAAGGTTCAGTACAGTACGTTGTGTATTCTATTATCCTTTTCTGCTCACAATGGTTGTAAAGTGTATTTGAGTTAGTGTAGACTTGCTGTCTGCTCAAACCAGACCATTCTTATCTGACCACTATCATTAACAAGGGATTTCCACCTGCAGTGCTGCTGCTCACTAGATGTTTCTTGTCTTTTTGTCTTATCTTTGACAACATTCTGAGTAAACCCTAGAGACTGTTTTGACTGAAAATTGCAGGGGATCAGCAGGTTATGAAATTCTCAAACCAGCCCATCTGGCACCAACAACCATGCCACGGTCACATTTTCCCCCATTCTGATGTTCACTGTGAACATTACCTGAATATCTTGACCTGTATCTGCATGATTTGATGCATTACACTGCTGCCACATTATTAGCTGATTGGATAATTGCATGAACGTGCAAGTGTACAGGTGTTCCTAATAAATTGGATGTTGAGTGTATACAGTATATACAACAGGACATTAACATTGCTCATGTTAAAAAAAAAAATAAATAAATAAATAAAAACACATAGATGATTTATTGTTTTTTTCTCTGGACCATTGAGCATGCATCTAATACAAGGAAAAAATAGAATTTATTTAACCAAAGCTCTACAACTTGTGAAATGTTGAATGTGCCATCAGACCTTAACAGAGTAGATGGGGATGTGGACAGGCTGCTGTGCTGTGCGTGTGTAGTATGAGATGATGTCCAAAAGAAAGGAGTTGGGCTCTGAAGACCCAACCACACTGGAGTGCTGTAATCCAAACCACACACATATTTTAAAAAGCTGTTTCAACAGGTAACAGGACATTTTGTCCATATGTTTCTTTTCACTGCAAATTAGACATCACAAATACATGGTTTGTTTAACTGTAATAATAGTGAGCAGTAGAACCAAGTACATTATGCACTATCAAGATGAAAAGAGTTTAAGGAATAGTTACCGTTTCAGCTAGTTTCAGGATCATGGCTCCCAAACTGTTAATGTTGGAGTCATACCATGGATCCACACCACCCAAGGATGCTGCAACTGTAAGCCTGTCTACATCTGCTGTAGCGTTTTCCTGAATGGAAACATCCTACACGATGAATATTATAAATCAACATTTTACATTTGCCAATATTGACAATGTTTTGCCAATATGTAATCAGCTGGTAACACCTCATTTAAAGGGAACTTAAGGGGCCTTCATAACATTCAAAAACTTCAAAAACACACACACAGAACAGACACACACTTAACCTGACTGACAAATCCACAGTGCATATGTAAAAATATGTAAATATATGAGAACATTGATGATGGCTTTTACATTGTTCCATGGTACATCTAATGTTTTGGGAAAAAAATTGGGGAAACTTTTGTACCCCTCTCCTGATTGATGCCTTTTGACAATGAGATCCTGTGCATGCTTTTTGAGTTCTTTGTGGACCATGGCTTCACAAGTCAGTTAAAACCAAGAAAAGGAAAATCCTACAGTAACAGCTGATCTTTATTTGGGGGTTAATTAAAATCACTTAATTGATGACAGGTGTATGATAATTAATTTTGAACATGAGTTTAAATGTCATTGGTTGATTCTGAGCACAGTCACATGCCCCAATATAATATGGTGTGCGCAATTGTGCAACCAGGTTATTGTAGGTTTTTCTCTTTCTTTTTTCCCCCCTAAAACACTTCTATTTGTTTTTCACTTGAATTTTGATGGCTGCTATATAACATTAAAGGTGAAAAACATCTGACATGTTTTATTTTAGTTTCTGTTTTCTTCATCACAAAAACCTATTATTTTAACAGGGGTATGTAGAATTTTTATATCCACTGTATGTATGTGCTTCACATAGGAACATGGAAATAAATAAATAAATCTAAGAAGAGATCAGTGAGTAGTCACCTGGACTGATGAAGCTGTATTGGACTGGCTAGTGACAGGAATATAGTATATTTCCAAGTTGACTCTCTTTGTCAGAAATAAATTCCGCATCTCCTTTTTCCTGCACACATTATCAAAAGCGAAGAGTGTATTAATTTTGAATATTGAGGACTTTTCCCATAAGGGAGAAAGTGCTCAAAATTTAGACAATAACAAGCTTTCATACCGTATACTGTGATAAGCCTTGGCCAGCCTACCAAGAGTGCTGTCATCACCCATGATCACAACACGAGCAGTGAAGTTCCTCTCATCTTTAAGAATAGAACTTCCACTTCCCCCTGTTCCTCCACTTTCCTTAATGGCCTCCATCATTAAAGTCGTTCTGTTCCCAGCCTTTGGCCACCTCACGCAAGGCCTCCTGGAAAACGGTAAACTCTTCTGCTGTTCCTGGACCTCCAGCCCACCAGAGGGCTCAACCATCAGAAAGGAGAACTCGTTTAAGGGCAAATCTCCCTCTATGCCACTGTCTATGGATATGGTGGAGATGAAGGAAGCATGTTTGGAGTCTTTATCTTCTTCGAAACATGCAGAGTTCCGATTCGAAGAGCTCAGCATTAGAGTGAAGTTTATCATCTCGTTCCCTGTTTAAAAATAAAAGAAAAAAGAAAAAGTTGTAAAACCAACAAAGATACCATCATGAAAGTTAGGTCACATATCTCAATGCTCACATATATCATCTTCTTTTGTCCAGACATGGAAGCTAACCTCCGGACTTGGTAGTGGAATTCCAACCAGACTGGCAGGACATGATTGCTCTAAAAAGAGAAATCACACAACAAGCTTAGAGTGCACAAACCTGGTCAATGTCTTACTGAAATGCTGCATCCAAAATAGTTTCTACCTGTGCTAGCAGAGTAAATGATTTCATCGTAGAGTTGCTGTAATCTTGTGTTGTACTGGTCATATTCTGAACCTCCGTCCATTATTCTTTCCTCTACAGTCGCAACAACATCCTGGAAGTATTTTTCCATGTCTTCACCTAAATCCTGTAACCACCATATTTAATTAATGAGCAAATATCTTCACACTTCAACATAACTACCGTATGTCTAAAAGAATCTGATTCCCTGGTTTACTAAAATCCCAAATGAAAATGCTTATTTGAGTGTGAAGCCTGATCAAGTCTGTGTGTAAATCATTGTATGTGGTGGGTATATTATTTTGCGTAAGTGATGTCACATGTTAAGATGGTGAAGTGGCGAAACATGATAAATCCACAAATACAATAGATAGGCGAAATAAAAAGTGTTGAATGTGCCTTCTGGTTTTAAGGTAAATGTGAATGAAATCCACTTTACCGGCTCTTTTGGCTTTAGAAGTGTGGATATGGGATCCAGAGTGAGCAAAAGAAAATCGTTCGCTCTATTGTCGAATACTGAAGCTGCCACAGCCTCCCATGGCATACTCTCTCTGTGCTATTAATCACAGCAATGCCAGCCAATTGTGGACATGTGTGAGCTCATGTATGCAGCGGACAGTAGAGAGCGTGTTTGTGTGTTATAGTGAACTATGACACAGCATGAGCACCAGTTTGAAAAAGGTGTAGTACTGGCTTCATGTGTCTCATGTGAAGTAACATAGTTGTAATATGATAGAGGAGAACTGGCTGGTGGATGGGAACTGGCAGGTGACCCTGCAAAATGGCAGATGTGCAGCAATAATTAAATAGAAAACCAATTGTTAATCATAAGCCAGAGTAACTTGCACGAAACTTTCTCATTATTAAGACTTTTTAAATGGTTTTATTTATGGTGGAAACAAGCATTCGCCTGTCTTTTGGTTGTATTAACTTACACACTAAATCTTTATTCCAGCTCTTAAATGAATTTTGCATCTTTCAGGCAGAAATGCCCCAAATTGTATATTCATTAACACACAAAATAGACAAGACATGATGAGTTGTGAATATGAAAGACATAAGCCCTGTGAGACCCTGTTAGCTTGTATGTTTTCTGGGTATTTGCATATATTTTGCACGTTGAAATATTTTGTAACTCAAGAGCTGCATTGAGATCTTTTATCACCTCCGCCTTGTTGTTTTTTTATGCATTGAATCTCAGCCGTGTTCCATCATCTCCTTCAGACAAATCATGTTTAAACACACAACACAAACAAACAGATACAGACCTCCAGGGCTTGTTTAAGTTGTCTCCCGTAGCACGCTTTCCCCAGTCTAGCTTGTAGTGTATGTAGTATAACCCGCCGCTGAGGGGTCTGTGTGTCCCAGTCCAAAGCCCCACACTCAACATCAGCCCTCACTGCATTTAACAGTGTCTCAGGAAACACGGCTGGATCTGCAAACACCAACACTCTGTACAATACCAAAGAACCAAAGAAGGATAAGTTATTTAAGGGGTTTTTTTCAATGAAGCAAAAAAAAAGAAAACATAAGACATTAAAACCACAAATTAACTACATATTCTCTGATATACTGAAATCAAAGCACTTCGAGACAGACTGTTATGGGGGAAAAAATCAATAATGGTGGTGTGGTGCAGGCTGACTCAGTTTAGTCACTATTACCACCCAAAAGTTGATTACTTGATTACTCTTATAACATCACATCATTAAGTGTTTTATTTCTCTTACACAACAACAATTTGTCAATGATTACAGATTACAGTTTTTATTAATTAATGAACAACAATTTGTATATTGCATTAATTTTATACATTTAATGTTGTATCACTTATATTGCATTATCTATAACTAATCATTCCTTCACTTTCTCTTGAAGTTAATAAGATTTTTTTTAAATGCATCCAAAATAAGAACTCCATTCTTAGACTGTCCTGTGGTGGAAATATTAAAGTACAGCTTTACATGTGACTGCTACAACATGCTGTCACTGGAGACTCCTTCCATAAATGTTTCCTTATGAAAAGCTTTTTTCAATAACAACGCGGTTTTAATCTGTTTATTTTTAGATTATGTGGAGCATTTTCCATAGAAGCCTCAGTGTTACTATAGAAACGAATAATGTACGAACAGAGCGTTAATATAAACCTGTGATTTGTCTTGCAGCCAGAACTACTGTCAGAGCTGCTGTTACAGAAAACCAATTAACAGCATCAGACCAATCAAAATTAAGAACGCAAATTTGCCCTATAATATTTCATAACATTTGAAGCTTTGAAACTTTTCATATAGTATGACACAAACTTGTTTCATAGGGAGTTTCACTGCTAGTGCCATAACAGGACATAGAAAAAAAAGTAGATGTTCAGCAAGATTTTGATGATTTGAATACAGAATAAATTAGTGCTGATGAAGCTAAAGACACTGTATGGTATGTTGGCTGAACATTATACCAATTGTATAATGTTACATTTGGAAGCCGTGATTTTAAGTGTTAAACAGTCCTTCCAGGATTTGGCGAAAGCATAAATTAATGCAAAATCCTGGAAATGCCGTAATATTCGAAGGAGCTTACAATTTTTCAAAATTATTGCAAATTTTCCACAGATTTGGGCCAAGATGCGCCATGTGACATCATCACAACATGCATTCAGCCTAAGCCCTCTTTGATTCATGTCCGTCGAACGGTTAAAAGATCTCATTTACTAACAAACATCACTGTGAAAGGCAATTTCAACAATGAAAAACTATTTTGTGCAATTCAAGTAGTTTTCCACAAAAAACTCCACAAATTGCATCACAAATTTTGAAAAAAGCCGCAGAAAAATCAAGCAGTTTTGACCACAACAATCACAAAGAAAACTCAGTGAAATCCTGTACAGAATGATTAAAGTAAGCTCGCTTCTTTCCTCTACTGACAATCATGTAAATCTGCTCACAATGCCTACCACATGAGCAGATCAAACTTGAAAATGGGGACGGAGAACAATTCTGTTTCATTTTATCACCAATGAATATCAATAAGTGACATTACATGTTTCCTCATTCACACGACTGTTATACATAATCAATCATCAGTTCATTGAGTCTATCACCATTGATCTACTGTGTTTTCCAGTAATCACTTTACTTCCCACCACCAAAATAGACTATTTACATCACAAAACCACAGGAAATTTATTTGTGTCTTGTGAACTATTCAGAAGCAGCAAAAAGTCATCTGACAAAAATAATTTAATGTGTTGTCTTGCAGTAGCGAGGCAGAGTTGTGTTTTTTTGTTGTTGTTGTTGCACAAATAAAATGGCTGATCTATCACATTAGGAGATTTTATGAAAGTAAAAATGCATGTGAAGTTAACGAAAATTCAATTCAGTGAGTAGTTTAAGTGCTACCTCTCACGAAGAGGATAATGTTCATTCTTTAGGCTGTGCTCAGCAATGACTCTTCTCTGATACAGCGCACCTGGAACCAATCAGAGAGCACACTTGTCAGGCTTCTAGCTATAGTATATTATAGATCGTGATTTATATTCTCAAGAAAAAGGAAACATATTTCAAGGAAACACTTCATGTTCAGAAACAGTTGAAGTCGAAGAGCATTCCTAACAAAAAGGAAGTAGGTTAAGGAACATTATCTAATATTATAATGAAACTTACGCAGTTAGGCTATATAAACTTTCAGAAATGATTACCTGGAATGTTCTGTTCTATTTTCATGTGTTTAGCATAGTTAAGGCCCACAGTGCAGTAAGGCTCCGGTAGTGTAACCAGACGTTTTAGGCATACATATATCCTTTCACACAGTTCGTCTGGAATGTAAGCAGACTGCCAAGCAGAACACAAAACAGATCAACTGAATGCTTATAAGAACTTGAAATTTCTTGTTGTGAACAACAAAGAGAGAGAGATTGTAGAAATATGGTTTATACTACCTAAGATGGTTAACTGGGAAATGTCATTTTGATAAGCTTTAATCCCCAAGTAAGAATACAGACCTGTATTACTACATAGGCCAGAGTGTGCAGCAAAGGAATGATGCGAATTTTACAGTCAATCCTCTCTGCCTGGGGAAAGAATACATTTATACAATAAGTCTCCCCTTATCTGTAAAGTTACATTAATATACACGATGAATGTTTCAAACAATGAAAGTTTGATGGAATAGTAACCAATATCTAAGTCATTCTAACTTCAGTATAAATAAAACGAATGAAATAACAAACAAACAAACAAATAAGGACAATTAACTAAGCGTTAATTACTGATTAATTACTTACATGTCAGTATCTAGCAAAAAGGCAAAAAAAATACATACATTAAAAAAATTAATACATACATACATACATACATACATACATACATACATACATACACAGTGACTGGTGTAGTTTACTATAATAACAGACCTTTAATTACTGTCTCTTACATATCAGGAAAGAAAGAAAGAAAGAAAGAAAGAAAGAAAGAAAGAAAGAAAGAAAGAAAGAAAGAAAGAAAGAAAGAAAGAAAGAAAGAAAGAAAGAAAGAAAGAAAGAAAGAAAGAAAGAAAGACACATATTTTACATGCCAGCATCTAACAAACAAATAAACAAATAAATGAATACTCACTATTTATTACAACTATTTACTGATTTCTCTTATAATAACCAGCCTTTAATTATTGATTACATTAACATTAATTCCCAATTGCAGAACCTACTAGAGCGCTGAAGATCTAGTAATGTGGCTAATTCCAGTTCATTGTCTAAAATGTAAATGCCTAGGAGGGACCTCATTGATGTGATGTTTTTTTATTTAATCAGTAAGATTCGAAAAGGACAAACTGACAACAGTAACCTACAACAGAAAATGTTTGTAATTAAGCAATGATTTAATAAGGACTCCCCCAGTTTACTTAATAAAGCTGTTGGATGAATACAATTCCTCGATTTTAGGATATTGTGCCAGTGAAACCAATGCAGAGAAAGGTTTGCAGATTTTTTATATCAAAGAGCAATATTTTGCTGTAAATCCTCCCACATTCAGTGGCCCAATTTGCAATTTGAATTTTTAAGCCATAACATAGTAACACCTCAGTACTTCTGATTCGCTCCACAGTACCATACACAGATCAATGTTAATTCCAGAAGAAGGACACAGAAACAAATTAAGTTGTTAGTAATTTTCCATACAACAGGAAGGACGGTATAGCCCAGAATTTGGAAATTAACATTGATATTATTTGTAAATAATCAATCATTACTATAAATATATAGCTAGTAGCTTGTAGGAGAAATGTAAATTATTACTGTTTAATTAATAATGTATTACTCTAATCACTATGCCTTGAGTAGTTAGCCATTGTTCCTTGATAGATATTACTAGTGATTAAGTGTTAATGAAGCATTATTCATTCATCTCTGTTTACTGTCTCCACAGTAATTAGGAAACTGAATTGTCTTAGCATGTTTGCCATTTGTTTTAAATACTGAAACCAGATTTTAAAAAGACTAACCTTTTCAAGCTCCTTAATAAGAACCCTCAGTAGAAAGAGGCTAGTCGAGGGATTATTCTCCACCTTTTTATGTAGGGTCCATCTTAGCATACCTTGATGGGCAAGAGTTTAAAAAGTTATTGTTTTAATGATTTTATGTTGAAATTCAGTACTAACAAGGAAGCTGGAAGCTTCGGTTGCTTCAATCATAGGATTATAGGACTTAGATTATTGTTAGTCTAAATTAAAAGATGTAAATTCTCAATTTATATTATTTTAATTTCATTGAAAGAGTACTTATGTACCTTTATTGCATGCTGAGACAGCTTGTGAGTGTGTATCCAGTTCTCTGAGCATGGCATGAACACGTTGATAGAGGCTCGACTCTACATCTGAAGATACAAAACCTGCTGCAAGATGAGTTCAGACAGTCTTTTTAACACATAATATAGTATATTCCTTTAGAATTCACAAAACTTTTTAAATGTATTATGTTGTAGGTCATTAGGAGTACGCACCTGTTTTCTCCATCAGACTGACACTTAAATGTGGTACCACACAACACGAAAGTTATGAGTCATACTGCAACGCAAAAGGCTTCCAACCTGCAACCAGAAATAACTTTTGGTTTCATATACACTCATAGTAATGTGTAACAAAGCAAAGAATGAAATGTCTTTGGTAATGATGAAAATTCATAAGTAAGTAATGGTATAGTCAGCAAAAATAAAGTTGTCACTATATGATATAATTTTACTTTAAAACATGACACAGACTACACCAGTCGGGTTTGTGAATACCAGGAACCAGGATGGGGACACATTGGAACATCTGTATTTTTATTACCTGGTGTAAAATATGTCAATTTACAGCATTTTAATAGGGCAGAATATATTGTAAAACCTATTGCAAGACCTGTTCTTTTAACAATAAAACATGATGGTAGTGCTGTAGAGCCTTGCGATTTGCAGCTGGGGTTCTCCTAGGTCACTGGTTCTCAACCCGGGGAGCACAGAGAGATCGAAAGTGGAGCGCAAATTGTTTTCAAGAAGAAAAAAAAAAACAGAGAGAGGGCATCATTTGGGTACTCTGTGTATTTTATTGCCTTTCAAATAGAATGTATGAATGAAAAACCCCAAGTTCCCTCTCCCACTGTATTTTCTTTTTGCTGGGGAGAGACGGAGGTGTATATATATGTATATATATATATATATATATATATATATATATATATATATATATATATATATTGATTGATTGATTGATTGATTGATTGATTTCATATAAAATAGATAATCATTCAACCTGGTCTCCTCCAATATTGGGGGGAGGGGAGAATGCCACATGATAGGGGAGGCTTGGCAGGGCTTTAGTTACAAAAGGTTGAGAATATCTGCCCTAGATCACTATTAGTCATCAGATGGAGGAGTGTATTCATTCTGTGCGCAACAGCTGTGATTGCTGATGATGATGCATGTATCCATAATAATTTACTACTTAGCCAATGTTTTCAATATAAACTGGACAGTTGAAGACTGGAAAAAGGCCAGGTGTATCTTAAGTTGTCCAGTTTGGCTGAGTTTGTGCCCATTATAGCCTCAGATTCTTATTCTTGCCAGACAGGAGAGTAAACTTCAAGGTTTGATGTTTTGTGCATGCTGAGATGCTTTTCTGCTCACCATGTTTTAATGTTGTAATGAGTGCTTACATGGGTCACTATATACTTCCTGGAAGCTTCAACCAATATCGCCATTATCCTCTGACCTCTCTTATCAGCAAGGTCTTTGCACTGACAGAACTGTTGCTCACTCAGTGTTTTTTGTTTTTCACACCATTCTGTGCAAACACTAGAGACTACTGTCTGTGAAAATTCCAGTTCAGCAGCAGCACAAACCAACATACCACAGTTAAAGTGACAGAGAGCTCTTTTATATGTGAACATTAACATTATGTGAAGCTGTTGATTTGTATCTGCATGATTTTATGCATTGATGCATTGTGCTGCTGCATGATTGGCTGCATGGGGAGAACATGCAATCTCCACGCACCCAGGGCAGAGGCAAGATTTGAACTCCCAGCCCCTGAGGTGCGAGGCAACAGTGCTAACCATTAAGCCAATGCACCCCCTTATCTATCTATCTATCTATCTATCAATATATATATATATATATATACATACATACATATATCTAGCCATCTATCTATCAAAATATCTATAAAAAAATATAGTATACAGCGAGAGAGATAGGGGGTATTTTCTGAATCCGAATCAGTTTCATTTGCCAAATGTGCTGCAAATATGAGCAAATGTGAGAGCTCTGCATATGTATGCACATGCAACATACCAAACATACTAAGCATGCATTAGGGGTCTAACACAATGCCATTGTATCTGTATTTGAATTTATTTAGTGGTCTATACCGTAAGGGTCTTTTTGTTATGTGAACCCTACCATTAAAATCTAGAAACGCATATTGATAGCAATATACAGAATCAAAGTATTATTCTGAACCAGAAGCCCTGTGGAACTTTCTGGAAAGCTTTCTATTTTCTGTCTAATGGGACTGAGTAAGTAAGCTAACTACGATGCAAAACAACAATGTCTTTCCCAAATCATGGAACTGTTGTTTATAGTTTGACAACAATAGCCATCTAATAATATTTGATCAGTTTTGGAGTGAAAAATTCACGGGGCATGTTACCAGAATGTACTTCGAAGCTCGGACACAGTGCTAGTCTAAATGGGCCATTTGCACACATTTCCGGTTGCGTTACCTTCAATAGGTTGTCCTTCATATTGCCCTCAGTATGAGTCTGCTATAAGGTATTTAAGACCAAATGTTTTCAAAGACAAATGAAGAAATTTCATGGACACTGCTGTGTGAGCTCAGGAGACGATGGTTAGCAAACCTACGTCATGACCATTTCAGTATTTCTACAGTGGAACGTTTTTGTAATAAAACATATCAGATCATTTTCCAAGCTTATTGCCTTATAGCAACCAACAAACAAACCTATAGGTTAGCATATTATATTATATACTAACCTATTATAATATTAACCTAATTAGCAGCACAAAAAAACAACTTTTTTAAGTATAATATGAAGGAATTCTGAATTTATGGAAGATTAGCACAGTTTCTGATTATATACAGTACAGTACAATGTGGTGTTGGCATTGTATAATGATAAAACAGGCACAGTAAGAAATGTTGGTAGTTTCCTTGTCTTTAAAACCTAATTAAACATTTTATTACTACTGGGGATTTTAGAATATAGTATGATGTGATAGGACGCTGACAAAGTGAAAAAGTGGCCTGTGATACCTGTATTGGCACTAATAATAGTAATCAAATAGAAACATAGTAGTGGTAAGCCATTTGAATTCCAGCACAGTGTATCGTCAGTCCCATAGTCCAGACACACAGCAAGAGGTTGTGAATCATTATCTTCCCCCTTAAATTTCAACTTTAACATCTTCAATTTCCAAATTTAAGTCGTAGTCAAAGTTCCCGATCAGACATGGAACTAAGACATGTCTTTGTCTCTACGATATGCATACAAAGCACACGAACATGTTCATATAAAACTTAAAATATACCACACAGAAGAGAAATAATGTTAACAAAGTTATACACAGTGTAGCTGTGATTATAATATTGATCAAGAATTAAGGATTGTTGTAAGATTGGTGAAGTCACACTACTACAGTACTACCTATTAACCTAATTTACAGCAAAATCATAATAATAATAATAAAAAAAAAACATGCTGAAACACATAAACTGTCTGTACTTTGACAAAAAGCTACCACGCTGAGGCTGAAAGTTTTGAAGTGAGCCATTATTGCTACAAAAGTCGTGCGAGCATGAGGTACAAATGAGAAGTGTAGAGTATCACATACCCTGGATGAAACAGCAATGTCTATTCCAAATCCAGCATGCCTTAGATATCTTCCTTAGTTCAGCTGCCAGTAAGCAAAACTGTACATTGTGCTCATTGTCAGTTAGTTTCTGTTCCTCATAATATTAGCATGTGTGAAACTTGCGTGAGTATTGCTAGAGATGAGGCCAGGCAGGGAGGCGGACATGCAGCTAGTGTTTGCCAAAGGCCATACACACAAACTCTCATACAAACTCATAAATGCTTGTCCCCACTTCCGATTCTCTTATAGACTTGCAAGATTGGGTTTCCTGTCTTCTAAATGTGTGGGTGTACATGGGTTGACATGACATATTTTTAGTTTGAACTTAAGTCTTTAAAATGCTGTGAGACAACTCTGCGAGCTCAAGACTTCACTTACTTGGTTGGATTCAGAGAGAAAATGCATGAATGCATGAGAATATAGGAAGTACAGAACTTAAGAAGAATTCAAGCTTTTAAGAGAGGCAAACTATAAAATTGATGGTGGTCAGAGCTGTAGCAAATCTACACTGGGTTGTTCAGTAACGTAGGTAGGCGGAAGTTACACCTGGGGGTTTTCGGTTCCACCGAGTAAGCAAGGGTAGCTGTATGAGCTGAGTTGAATTCACTTATATTTGAGGATGTGGATAAAGACTGTACAATGCCAGTAATCGCTATTTCCACTTTTCAAAACCAAACACGGTCACAAGACCTAGGATCCATTTTTCTCACGTGATATTATTTAAATTATAACTAGATCGGTGTAAATGATGTAACACCTAACATAGGAACATGACCGGAAAAGACAACATTCCAAACATAATCTATTTTACCAAAAGTATGAAAAGGATTACCTTTATGAGAATAATGAGGAAGACTGACAGAAGTTATAGTATGTGATGTGGTCTGGGAAAACCCATAGGCTGTCACCGTGGCTCAATTCTGGGTACATACACCGATCAGCCATAACATTCAAACCACTGACAGGTGAAGTGAATATTGGCACCTGTCAAAGGGTGGAATATATTAAGCATTTAATTAGATCATTTTCTCAATCTCTAGACAGTTTTTGGGTAGATTTGTGTAACCCAGCCACTGGGTTAATGGCTGGGTCATTTTCACTGACAGTTGAATCAATGCACCCCTCCCCCACCCAATGAATCAACCCAACTCCTTGGGTCAAATTAACTAAGAGCAGACTGGTTGAATTCGCCTCAGGTGGTGGAAGCGAAAATCAAATGAACAACATTAAATCAGCGTTCATCACTATTTAGTGCTAATGTTGCTGAAAAAGCCTGGCCGAGTTTGTGATATTTAAGCAGAGAGCTCTCGAAAATGTATTCACTGGAAAACAGTAACTCAGCGAGTGATATATATATATATATATATATATATATATATATATATATATATATATATATATATATATATATATATATAGAGAGAGAGAGAGAGAGAGAGAGAGAGAGAGAGAGAGAGAGAGAGAGAGAGAGATTGATTGCAACTACATGTATGTAAAGTTTCGTTAGGCGCTTCCTCTAGCCTATCACTAGTAGTAGGTTTCTGACCACAGCATATGTGGGCTGGATGTTTCTGCTTGATGAATCATTCTTCTTGTGACAGTGAGGTTTGTAAAATCCTAGCACAGCTGCTACTCCTGTGCCTCATACCATCAGGACATCATTAACATGTATGTTAAACAAAGAATATGGTACCTCTACAAGTGTTTGGCCAACTATTAAAAACTTGATGTCTAGATATTGCTCTTCCTTTCTTTCGTGTCCACTAATAGACTTACTATCTAAACAAGGCAAGAACAATAGCAATCATTCAATGATCTTTAGATATTATTAATTAATAATTACACGCGCACTACCATTATTGACTTTGGAAAAAAATTTTGAACATCTCGGCCCTGAAGAGCTCATATACTCAACTTATCATCACTATACAAGGTAGGATAGGATTTACTGTGAGGTTTAAATCATCGGTTGAATACAAAATGGCTCCTGATAAACGATTGACCTGCAGCTGTGGCTCAGGTGGTAGAGTGGGTTCTCCACTAATTGTAGGGTTGGCGGTTCGATTCCGGGCCCACATGGCTCCACATGCTGAAATGTCCTTGGGCAAGACACTGAACCCCAAGTTGCTCCCGATGGCAAGTTAGCACTTTGCATGGCAGCTCTGCTACCGTGATTGGGTGAATGAGACACAGTGTAAAGTGCTTTAGATAAAAGTGCTAAATAAGTACAGACCATTTATTAGTTTTGTGCACTTTAAATGGCTTGTTCTGGACTTCCCCTTTTCTAAAATAAAAGTTATCTTCTACTGATAACTTCAACTTCCCCTACTCTTGAAAAGGTAGTTCCCTGTTAACTAGAAGACATAAGAAAGAAATGTTTGAGAAATGTATGTCATTAATGGAACTGTGTGGCATTTTTGGTAATATAGGGTATGTGAATAATTTTCCATTTCTACAGTAGAAACAGTTGACTGTTCAGTTTCAGTGTTGTGTATTTGCAGAAGCTGGATAAATTCAATTCAATTAAATTTTATGTGTATAGCGCTTTTAACAGTGGACGTTGTCTCAAAGCAGCTTTACAGAAACATATAAACACAGGATACAGATTTTAAGTGTGTGAATTTATCCCTATTGAGCAGGCAGGTGACGGTGGTGAGGAAAAACTCCCTAAAATGTAATGAGGAAGAAACCTTGAGAGGAACCAGACTCAGAAGGGAACCCATTATCATCTGGGTAACAACGGATAGTGTGAAATTAAAAGAATGTTTATTGTGGTTTTTATATGAAGTCTTTTTGTTGAACTAGTCCACTGTTCACTAAAAGAGACTTGAGTGCAAAATTGTATGTGGTAATTGCAGTCCTAAAACCATAGCAGCAACCATAGTCCCAGCAACCACAGCGAGAATGTCCATGTGGAATTGAGGTCCAAAACCATTTCCATGGTACTTCAAGCGGTACCATCCTCAGCAATCACCAGGCTGTAGCCTCCAATTGATGAGAGGTCCATCAAGAGGTAGGGCATCAGGATGGATCAGGCAGGTCCGGAGAGCAGAAAGAGTCAAGATCACTGGCATCTCCATAAAATCATGTGTGGCTTGACAGAAGGAGAGAGGGAGAGGGAGGTAAAGAGAGGGAGAGATTGTTAGGTAATAACAATAATGACAATAACCTCTTCTCAAACTATGTTCATATTAGAGTTATTTAAATAGGTCAATTAGTAAAGAAAGCAGTGCTCAAACGTTTAGCTGACATATAGGATGTGATGATGTCATATTATTTGTAGTTCACTTGTCATTCAGGAGGTTCCTCATTTACTGTTTTAGAACATTAATGGTGTAACAGGTATTTTAAAAGAAGAGTTTTAGGCATTGCATTTAAATACTATCTACTACTTCATTTCAAGCAAGGAAATGTTGACCAGCAATAATACCACTGTCAGCCCAAATGTACTTGTTGTACCTTTAAGCATAATGGAAAAAAGCAACACAAAAGCAGTCATCTTGTGAAAGAGGAACCTCTGTTCACACATCTTTCACCACTCTTCCAGGAACTTATTAATGCTTTTGGTGGGTGCAGAGGTAAGAAATTTCCATTGCATGTCAGTGTATAGACACTTGTGGTTCAGGGGGAAAACATAGTAAACACCATTCATGATGAAAAAGAGGAAAGGAGGTCTTCCACCTACCACAGAGCTCCTCGTCTATAACAGGGAGGATTTTTGGAGATAATAATTGATATGGGCTGAATTTCCCAAAAGCATTGTAAATTTCAATTTCAATTTCTTAAATGGCAGATAGAGTGTTCAATGTAGTGCTTGTGCTACTATTTAATGATGATCATGTGCTGCAATGCTTTAGGAAAAATCAGATGTGTTTTAATAACTTATGCTTATAGTTGTAAGGAAAGGAAACATTTTGATTGCCTCAACTTCAGAAATGTTTTTCATTTTTAAAGTATATTTTATTTACTGTATATTATGGACAAGCTGACTTGCATTTAATGGAGTCCCCCCCCCCTCTTTGCTATACTTAATAGCTCTAGGTGTGAATGAGTGTGTGAATGTGTGTGTATGCATGGTGCCATCCAGGGTGTCCACTAAGTAATGTTTAGAACTAGTTACTACTGCCCTGCCTAAATAAAACAGCTGTAAAATATACACTATATGGCTAAAAGTATGTGGACACCTGACCAACACACCCTTATGTGTGTTCCAAGAAACTTAGAAGCACACAATTGTCTAGAATGTCAGCATACTTTAACATTAAGATTTCCCTTCCGCAGAACTTGGGGCCCCAACCTGTTCCAGTATGACAATGCCCCATGTGCACAAAGTGAGGTCCATAAAGATGGAAGAACTCAAATAGCCTACACAGAGCCTTGACTTTAACCCCACTGAACACTTTCTCACCTGATATAAACGTCATACCTCACTAATGCCTCACTTATGCCTGATTGAGCATAAATCCCTGCAGCCACATTCCAAAATCTAGTGGAAAGCCTTCCCTGAAGAGTGGAGGACCAACTCCATATTAATGCCCATGGTTTTGGAAAGAGATGTTTAACAAGCATACTGTATATACATTTGCGGTCTGAAGTTTACATACACTCATCATGGACATGAATGTCATGGCAATATTTGGCTTTCAATAATTCCTTTGAACTGTTCTTTTTCTGGGTCAGAATGATTGTACAACATACATCTTTAATAAAAACAAGAATTTGGATCACAAGTTTTCATTTATCTGGGGTTTTCTGTAGTCAACACAAGGTCAAAATTATACATACAGGGTCAAAAATATACATACAAACACTTAGATTATTAATTCAATGGTGCTGAAAGTTCCAAAATGTCCTTTAATTTCCCAAGACCAAGGCCTCTTAATTTCCTGCTAGTGGTCAAGATTGTCTACAGCTGGCAGCTTCTCTGTGCCAACATAAAAGGGTTTGGTAGGTGTGGTAGTCAGGTGACCACGTAATTTTTGGCCATATAGTGTATTTGATGTGTCTTATATGAACCATGAACTAATCATTAAAGGTTAAGCATTAAACGTAACTGTTGTCACCATTCAGTCATTAGTCACTTATCTGGACCGTTATAAAGAATTTTATGAAACTGGATCTTTTTAATCCCTCTGCCTTATACCATTTACTATTTGTTAAATAACTCCATTTCAGTTAAGTGAAACACACCAAGAAGATTTGTGTAACTAAAACTTGAGTCATGTAAGTTGTGTTTACTTAAGATAAGATAAGATAAGATAAACTTTATTGATCCCACACTGGGGAAATTCCCTCGTTACAACAGCTCAATTACACAAAAAACAGGTAGGAAAGAATACACATTAAATAGGATTTGAATTGAAAAAAATGTCTAAAAAACATATACAATAGGAATAGAAAAATGAGAAAAAAGTAGTAAAAAATAATAATAATGGTAATATGTACACTATGAACACCTCAATGTATGTACAGATGAATATAAATATAAATATAGATGAGAATGAGTAACACCTCATTTATATACAGAAAACTGATAAATGGATTATTGTGTAGGTTGATGATGCAAAACAGCTAGCCGTGCTACATTATGTTGTTTTTTGTATTAAAGAGTCTGACTGCTGTAGGGATGAAGGACCTGTAATATGACATGTAAACCCATTTGAGTACTGATTACTCATTTCAGCTACATTCTTGTGCTGAGCACTTGAAATACTGATGATGACTGGGCCATTTGACATGCACTTATCTTATCTGTGATGCTTAATTTTCAAATTGGTGTTTGATAAGCTATCGTCCATGTCCTGATACACATCCATGTCCTCTGTTGGACTGTTCTGTGTCTCACCACATGATGTCGCCGTCGCATTTCCGTGTGGGGCTCTGAGTGCTTCTGGAACACACAGGTGGACATGGATCATTTACACAGTGGGTGGTCAACAAGTGTTCTGTCACTTTAAAATGAAAACACCTCTACTTATGTCGCATTTGGGTTTTTAAAATACTTCTAAGTTTAACTGCAGCTTACTGATGTTATACTTTATCCTATTTATTGATTCATAAGCCATCCCAACGACAAAACAACCCCAAAGCTAAAGTTCTCAGATTTGGTTCTTGGTAGTTTAGTACAAGTAATACTACTTGCATTACTTTATAATAATTTGCAATACTTTATAGACAAGTCAGTCTTATTGGAGTTATAATTCTCATCATATTTCACCAAGCATCACTTTCAGGGGAAAAAAGTGCTGTAGTGTACCTTTGCTTTTCATTGGGGTGTATACATCTGTTGTACACTTATACCTTGTATGTTTTATGAGGAAAAGTGGATGTATTGTACCTTAGATAATTATATCAGGAACAAAATTGGACTCTGAGGACAAGTGTTGTACCTTGAATTAGTTCTAAAAGTAAAGGTATAATTACCTTCACAGACGAAAGACAAATAGGCATAAAAGAGAAAACGAACTGTCACTGAGGTAGTCCCCTCGAGGTATAGCTTTTGTATCTTAAATATGTACCTTTTACCTGGATACCTTTTTTTTTTTTTTTTTATAAACACCCTTACAACTTCTTCACATGCTTACATTAACTTTCACTTAAGATATTTTTCATGTATTGCATTTTCACATCTATTATTATTATTATTATTATTATTATTATTATTATTATTATTATTATTTTACATAATTCATACTCATTGTGGTCCATGAATCATTCTTTTTCAGATGTGATCACATTTTATTCATGCGATGTCACAATGTGCAATTTCCAAGGACACATCTGGATGGGATGCCAGTCTATCGCAGGGCACCATGCAGACATACACACATTCCATACACACGGCTATGGTTCAGTTGGTAGAGCGGGTTGTCCACTAATTGTAGGGTTTGTGGTTCGATTCCCACATGACTCCACATATCAAAGTGTCTTTGGGCAAGACACTGAACCCCAAGTTGCTCCTGATGGCAAGTTAGCGATTTGCATGGAAGCTCTGCTACTATTGGTGTGAATGGGTGAATGAGACACAGTGTAAAGTGCTTTGGATAAGAGCGCTATATAAGTGCAGACCATTTAGACACGCATTCATTCAGATATATGTCTAAATGTAAGTCATACACATTTACACACTCATTCGGATATAAGTCTCGATGTAAGTCATACACATATGCGCACACTCCTTCAGACATGCACATAATCACACGTGAAACACTTATGCTCAAAAGTGTAAGTCCTTTCTCAGAAAGAACTATCTGACTTTCTTTCAAGTCAATTTGACTTGAATATTGAAAGGTAAAGATTTAAAGGTACATTTCATCACGTGAGGGTACCACAGTGATAAGAGAATATAAAAGGTTTAATGAAAGTAGCCTATATATTTTTGTTAAATAAAGGAGAAGGGGCTTAGTCGAGGGATACACTCTGCAGATAAACAGGGGATGTTGATGGAGTTTACAAAACTCATCTCAGTAATCACAATCAAAATCTACATAAGCCGGACGAGGATTAGTGATATCACTGGGTTGAGTGTTACTAATCACCTGCCCGTGGATGCCCCCTTTGGCGTGTAGCCTATTCTCTGAGCTCAAACTCAGAGGAATGACTAGATTCTGTTCACACAGCGGCAGCAGCGAGAGTGAGACACACACTCAGAGACACACTCAGAGACACAGTGGTGTGAATGAGTGGGGGGAGTGAAAGAGAGAAAGCTGTAGCAAAAGTAATAGCAGGTTTTCTTTTTCATATCGTTGGCGTTAGGTTTAAGGGGGAAAGAGTGCAAGATTACAACATATCCGGGAGAAAGTGAGTAAGAGAGGGAAAAGAAAAGGGAGCGCACCCTGTAATTTCTTTAAGCCGTTGGCCATACTCCTCAGCCCGGGTAGAGCTGTTTCTCCGTGTGCATACTTCCTCGCTCGACTCGTAAGATTTCGGTCGCTTGTTAGCACGCAGCACTCGTGTGCACTTTTCTACGTAGGTTTCGTGCCATCGGGTGCGCTTGGCAAGTTTTAGTTCTGCGAGAACTAAGACTCCAATTTGATTTGGACTAACTTCTTATGCTCTTCTAAGACGTCTTGGTGGTCTGCTCTGAATGTCGTAAACACGTGCGTGAAAGTGACAAGTCTGCTCTCATCTCTTGATTGCATGCACGCGCGCAAAGAATCCGATCCGTCTGGAGTTTGAAAGCGCGCACGGAGAAGCAAAACCTTCTCTCTTTCTTCCGTGCATTTCTGAGAAATCCGGACTCCTGCGGGACGATGCTGCGGCTGTTCGTGGCTTGGAGCACTCTGGTGGCGCTGTGCGTGATGGTTGAGGGAGCGCGCGGCGGCGGCGGTTACGGCATGAGCATGTTCGCCGCGCAGTCCTCACCGCCCGACCCGTGCTACGATGAAAACGGCAACCCCCGCCGCTGCATCCCTGACTTCGTGAACGCGGCTTTCGGTAAGGACGTCCGCGCGTCCAGCACGTGCGGCACACCGGCGGCGCGCTACTGCGTGGTGAGCGAGAAGGCCGACGAGAGGACGCGCGACTGCCACACGTGCGACGCGACAGACCCGAAGAAAGCGCATCCGGCTGCGTACCTCACCGACCTCAACAACCCGCACAACCTCACGTGCTGGCAGTCCGAGAGCTACGTGCAGCACCCGCAGAACGTCACCCTCACACTCTCGCTGGGCAAAAAGTTCGAGGTGACCTACGTGAGCCTGCAGTTCTGCTCGCCGCGGCCTGAGTCCATGGCCATCTATAAGTCGATGGACTACGGCAAGACATGGACGCCGTTCCAGTTCTACTCGACGCAGTGCAAGAAGATGTACAACCGACCGAGTCGCGCGGCCATCACCAAGCAGAACGAGCAGGAGGCCATCTGCACGGACTCGCACACGGACATGCAGCCGCTCGCAGGCGGCCTCATCGCGTTCAGCACTCTGGACGGCAGGCCGTCGGCGCACGACTTCGATAATTCCCCCGTGCTGCAGGACTGGGTCACGGCCACTGATATCAAGGTGACGTTCAGCCGCTTACACACGTTCGGCGACGAGAACGAGGACGACTCGGAGCTGGCCCGGGACTCGTACTTCTACTCCGTGTCTGATCTGCAAGTGGGTGGCCGCTGCAAATGTAACGGGCACGCGTCGAAGTGTGTGCGCGACCGCGACGGCAACCTGGTGTGTGAGTGCAAACACAACACTGCGGGACCCGAGTGCGACAGGTGCAAACCCTTCCACTATGACCGGCCATGGCAGCGCGCAACAGCCAGAGAGGCCAATGAGTGCGTCGGTAAGTCCACCTTAGTCTTATCATGGATTTTTACACACACACACACACACACACACACACACACACACACACACACACATATATATATATATATATATATATATATATATATATATATATATATATATATATATATATATATATATATATATATATAATCTTTTAAACTGAATAGATTTGAAAAATGTTACAGGGCTCTTTGGTCTCACCTCACTCTAGAATGCGAGCCCAAGTTGAACAAGAAAAAAAAAATTGTTTAAAATTATTGTGAGGCACAGAAATGAGACGAATAAGCATAAACATATGTAAAGCATTCTCATGTCCATATGAGGGAACATTCTGGTCCAAACAAAGCGTCTAGCAAGACAGCAGGATTTAGACTGCCAAAACCAATACATGTGTTAACCAAACTAAATTAACTCACTGAAAAGAATAACAGTATGGCTAAGTTTGTATAAAAGGCATTTCATCTTCTAAAAATATTCTAAATAGTTTTTTATTCATTAAAAAAAAACAATAAAAAAAACACAAATGCATACCCTATTTGCAAAAATCAAAACAACAAACAAAACACAAAATCTCGGTCCATTTCCTTGTATGAATTTGACAACAATGCTGTAAAAAAAAAAAATCACTGTAAATCCATGTGGGCTGCTGAAATCACTTTTGATTTTCAGTTGAAACAAACTAAATGGGTTATTCATTAATATATAGTCCATTCTACGGGGCGTCCCAGAAGTCTCCATACATAGGGGACTATGTATATCAGCACCACATCGGTTGTGCCTTCGTCCCACTTCTCGGTTGGTCCACAACACTTCCAGTCTTTATGAATTTGTCAGTAAGTTTGGCAACATTGCCATGTGTGATGTGCTTTCCATCTTTACTTTTAAAGTCCATCGCAACCTTGTGACAAGGCATTCTTAAAAGCTGTCTGAAAAAAATAATAATATGAATTAAGTATGAAAAATTTGGAAGATGTTTTTTGCAAAAAGGTGTTATTTCTGTTAGGTATGGAGACTTTTGGGGCACCCTGTAGTTTCAGATACAGAATAAAAGATAGAAGTTGATAGTGAATGAATATTACATGGTGTTAACATTGTGGTGTAACATTGTATGTACGAGGTGTACACGTATGAAAAGGTGACTGAGTAATCGCTGATGAGCCTAGACATTTCATATTGTAATTATCCTGCTGTTATTTTTGGCTTACATGGTTACATACTGAGTGACACAAAGGTGTTGGATTAAAAACGCAGGAAGTTATTTCACCCAACGCTGTCAGCTGCTCTAAGACTGTAAGTTTAGTCTGCGCCTTTTCTTAAGGAAGGAACCCTTCACACCACAGAGGTTTTAACAGGGATTCATGCGTGTCATGTTATTCCATGGCAGGTGTCTTTATCAGATTGAAGCCGAGATTATATCAGTTTTGCTGACATTTTTGGCATGGAAGGAATAAACTGCTACGTTCTGCCAAATTAATTACACTGGGGGGAAAAAAGCTGTGTTTCCTGATAAGATGTGAGATAATATCTGTGAAGGAGAGGAATTAATGAAGGCTTGTTGATTCTCCTGATCAAATGTACAATATGTTCTAAGCAAGGGAGTGGCATAGACTGTTAATAGATTTACTATTGTGCACTGACGAACGGTTTGAGGTTTTCACTAGTTACATTACTGAGAAGTTACATTACTGACAACAGTACTGAGCAAGTTGTTCTCAGGCCAGCCCTGAGGCTATTCAACTAAGACCGGTATCTGTGCTTGTCCATCAGTCTCTGAACCTTTCCTTCTTTATCTTGTCATCATTAGGATCTACAATGTGTCTTGGTCTTGTGCCATCTAGAATCAGGTTTGCTATCATGGATGATCTTGTAACCGTGTGTGTGTGAGAGCGAGAGAGAGAGAGAGAATCAGACCTAGTTGTAAGACTGAAGGCTGCTGCTACAGTCCAGTGATTAGATACAAAAGAGTGAATGGGTTCCTGCTCTGCACTGGAGGGAAATGTGTCAGTGTCTCTCATCAGGAGAGCTGCAGGTATGAGCGTGAGGATAACAAAGTAAGATTCCCGTGAACTGGCATATGGGGGCACCTTTATTTGCTGAACGGTATGGTGACCAACATTCCAGCCTGGTTTTTGCACGCAATGTTGTGAACTCCAACAGAGTGTATTGGTCAATGAAATATAATTTGGCCATAGTGTGAATGTCTTGTAAAATATCAATTTAGTCTGGAAATTATTCCCAAATACTTGACTCAACTTTAACTTGCAGATCTGTAGTATTGGGAAAGAATCTGCACGGTACAGTATGTTCCTTTGGGACACATAAATCCATAAAAACGTATCAATGACATACTTTTCTCCAAACATACGGACTGTGTTTTCATATAGCAGACTGTTTCCCCTGTGTTCTGAAAAGCTCGTATTTTTAGCCATGTAAGCAATCAAATGTAGTTTGCTTGGTTTTTAGAGTTTATAGGTTTTTATAAGTATTTATCCCAGAGCACTCTTGAATTATCGGATCTGATTCGTCAGATGGTGTTCATTCATTTTCTGTAACAGCATGTTGCCAGCTGTAACATTATTGCCAGCTGTAATTCGAATTAGGTTTATATTAATGTGCTCTGTCTAATTTGTTATAGCAAACAACTCATTCACCACTACCCCACCTTGTCGTGGATTATTTTCCTATAACAGTATGCCCTGTAGTGTTTTGTTCCTTATATAAACTATAATTGGATTTTTTTTGGAGCATACCTATGACAGCCATTGTGATTATTATTATCCTAAAGTTGATTTTAAAAATGGACTGTAAGATTATAACTTTTAGCTTTTTATTACCTATAGAGTTTTTCCCACCTGCAACTATACCCGAATTGATATCCATGATTAAATTGACCTCTTTTGTATCTGTTCTTTGTGCTATTATATTTGATATTACAGTCTCAGCAGTCAGTAGAGCAAATACCACCAGCATAGCTCACCATCTCATAGACATGTTTGTAGGAGACAGGTCATTCAGTGAACGGCACTCTGTCTGTATACACACTATCAGTGCCAGAATGAGGGACAATCAGCCAACTACATCACACACATGCCTGGCTCAACCTGTATGCTTTCTTAGCTTACCACCCTGGGGTAAATAGACCTACAGGCGCCTTTGTGCCTGATAAATTTGTCCCTCGGTCTTGCACAAAGGAAAATCATTTATCCCATACAGAGACCATATCTGTCAGCCTCCATATGAGATCAGAGAGGAGGAAAATAGCACTAATTTGCAATGATATAAGCATGATATAAGATTTTCTGAACCCGTTCTCTCAGAAAAACTCTGGGCCTGAGCATCCTTATCGTCATGTTTATTTGAGAGGACGTTTGGTTACCATCAACTTAAACAGAAGTCTCCCTCCATGTGCACAAACTTGTCCACAGCAAGCAGTGGAGTTTTGAAGGACCCGTGATTATATCAGTAGCAAATTGGCTTTTCTCCCAGTCAAACCAGCATTGTGCTCAGTGCAGAGGCCTAAAAATAGACACCAGGCACGGTGGTCTTCAGATTTTGTCTTTTTTTTTTTTTTGCCATTGTAAACTCTTAATTGGCATTAATCCACAGTTGTTCTGCTTGTAGGCTGCGGTTATAGTGAAGTACTCCACTGTTTTGTAAAAGGAAAAAATGCACAAATGATACTTATATAATTGAAAATGAATGCATTTGGGGGAATACAACCTATTCATTTCTCAGGCGTTCAGAAACTGCAGTTTGTGTGGATGTAAACTGAACCAGTGCGCTTAATTTATTGAAGTAACTGAAACGTGAGGGGTTTCTACTAAATCTGGATCGTCACGTTGGGAATTGTGGGTCTGCAGAGCATCTGTGGGTTTCATCGTGCTGATATTGGATCGTGAGGCGGCTGAAAGAATTTTGCAAAAAGATGACATCAGGACCACGTGGATCCGAAACTCTCCAGCAAAGCAGCTTTGCACTGCCAGACATTAAATTTAGTGCAGTCCTTTGTGTGTTTCTGTGTGTATTTGCACGTGGACAGTAAGCTATCAGTATTAAATTTACAGATGTCTTATGGCATATTCACAAATTGCATGCATTACAACAGCAAATCTTTTCTTTTCTTTTCTTTTTTTTTTATCTTAAAGCTGCTGCCTGTAGTTTTATGGTGTAATCACAATACGCTCTACGAGACTGAAAGTTCATTTCGTAAAGATTTGCAGTGGAAGTGTATTTTCTGCCCGACAACGTGGCTCAAAAAAAAAAAATCTTTCAGCATTGCATAAAAACAGGAAATGAAATTTAGCAAATTGACAGAAAAATGCCTCCCTGTCATCCCTGAACACTGTCTCGACATGAAAAGAAAATGGGCCCATATGAAGGTGGGGGCACAAAAATGAAAACAAACACGCAGCAGAGAAAAAAGGGTAAGTAGGAGGAATGAGAGGAAGAGAGAGAGAGAGAGAGAGAGTCAAACACTTTGAGTTGTTAATCGGAAGCAGGTGGCTTTCTGGTCAGCATTTTGGGGTGCAAATTCTGACACAGGTTTGGCGATTCTTGGCCACATGGATATTTAGACACCTACTAATACCCCATCAAGCCTTCACTGCCAGCAAAGACTGTTCACTGACTTCCTGGCAGAGGGGCACAGGGCGAGTGATCCAGCCACTGGAGAACATGAGCACATTAGCAGGCTAAGGGAGAAAACATGTACTCAGAGTTTGGGGTACTGAGAGCTTGAATGGCTGAGACAGCTATAATACTGCAAGCTGACACTTAAATATACAAGACAGCTACAAGGTTTTCAGCGAGGACCTTTCTCTGTGTTTCTATTTTGTTGCAAATGGGGCACTGAATAAAGTGCATTGGACTGTGTTTTTAAATGTAAACAAAAAAAAAAGTCTGTATTTCTAGGCTAACCACAGGCTTTGTTTTACAATTCAGCATCGCCATAATATTGATTTAGAAGGAGCTGTTTACCATCACTAAGCTCTGAGCCTGAGAACACAGGGAAAATATAAGGAGGGGGGAAAAATGCAAAAGAGATGTATTTCGGGATTTCCAAATCTAAACCCAGGTGGAACGGACAGTCCTCTGGGCAAAAAGCTGCGTGTTTTTGCGATTTTGTTTTGCTGAGCTCATAATTCAACACAGACATGACTTACAAGCCAAAGTAAGCCAAACGTCTGTGCTGCGTCTTTAAGAGCGATCCTGCTTTTTTAAGTGCGGTCAGGAGGGATGGTCCATGTCTTTCCGGAGTGATGTATGAGTTTTACACTTTTACGTTTGAAGTTGTTTAGTTGTGAAATACTTGCGATCAGTCTGTATTCTGTATTGTGTGTGAGATTTTTCAAGAACTTTATCTGGCTGGTCACGGTGTCCTGCATTCAACAGATTCTTCTCGTGAAAAAGTATTGTGTTGCTTGTCCTTTGTCAGGTATCAATTGCGATAAAGTTTATATTTTTGAACATGTAAAATCCTACCAGCACAAAAGGAATGAGCATGGCACACCTTTGGGTTGATTGTGAAGACAGATTAAATAACGCACATTAGGGAAACGGCAGCCAGTCATAAAGGTGGTGTGGGGGTCTGGGAAAACCCTTCGGATGTCTGTGAGGCTGAATTCTTGGAAACAACAAAAAAATGATGAAAATCATTTCTTAAGATTTTTCTGTCAATAATATACTTTGACTCTCTATTTTAAGAAAACATAATTATATGTCTTTTACTGAAAATTTTTCAGTTCAGAACTATAACTAGTAGAATATATCAAAATTTGACCACGAGAAGGGTTTTCCCAGGCAACCACTTGAATGGCGTGGACACGCAGGGAACAGAACTGACAATCCTGTCAGTATTTTTCCTCGATATGTGCTGATATGTGGTTCTATATATAAAAGTGCTTGTTGGACTTTCCGAGATATATTACGCACACTTCCGGTGGTATAAGTAGAGTTAAGTGACACATTTCCTTTGGGCTCCTAAGACAACCACAACATTGGGGTTTTGTGGTAAATAGGTTTATGTGAGAAAAATGAAAGAGATGATTCATGCTGACTTCTGTGCTTAGAAATGTATTCATTGTATCTGGTGATCTGGTGCTGTTTCTTTCTCTCACTTTCTCTGTGTGTGTGTGTGTGTGTGTGTGTGTTAGTGATAGTCGTATGGCTGCTGATAGGACCACCCTGCGTGAGTGTGGGTTTGTGTGCCTGCTAGTGCAAAAAGAAGACTGGGAAATGATTAATGGTTAAGTGAGCTGACATATTTCATGCACGGACATGCACAATCACACACACACACACACACACACACACACAAGCTTGAGTGCGCACACACATAGTACACACTTCATCACTCTCCTCAACACCACGGACCTCTTGCTGGGTCTCCTGCTGTGTTCCCAACCGCTTTTGCCAGAGACAATATACACACACATCCATACACAGCACATGCACATAGTGTATATACTGAGATTTCTATATTAATGCCATCAGCTCAGGACCTTGAATACAGTAAAAAAAAAATGTGGGTATTGGGTGACAGTTGTGACAGTTAAAAATAGAGTTAACAAGTGGACACAAAATCGAAACATAAATTAAACTTCACGCATCAAGGATTTAAAAGTGTAATCTGAATTTAGCACTAGAGCACCATTAGGAATTTATAAACACAGGGCTGTATGCAGTAAATACACACAATAAACTGTGAAATGCCATTTGAATGATGGCCACTCGTCCAGAGAGGCAGGTTTGGCAGAGCACAGCCATATGCATCTTCATGCAACTCCATATATTTTGAGAGAGTAACCATTAAAAATGTTGCTGTTTGACAGATATAAGCAGATGTTCCATTGAATTGCTCGCATTTCTAGATGTAGTGCAATTATGGCGAAGCGAACGCCGCACCCCTTTTAGCTCAGAAGAGTTATTATTGCACCTAGCGGTCAAAAATGGGAACAACTGCTTACAGGCCCATTGGGGCAGGAATCACACTGCCCTATGCTTACTGTATGAAGGCTTTGTTTAATGTTGGGGGGTGGGGAGGAACGGGAGAACAGTTGATTTACCACTTCTGTGTTCATCTCGCATGCTTTAATCATGGTGCGGGGAATCACACTTGCTATATCAAACATGGTTGTATTTATTTATTTAAAAAAATCAATTTGAACAAGTTGTCAATATGAACAATGGTACTTTTAAGATTAATCTACACTCTTCTAGCTGGGTCATGAGCTGCTCCTGTATTTAAAAACAATATTAATGCATCTTTAATAGACGACGTGTCATCTGTCTACAATATAATCACTGTCCAAAAACAGTTTTCACGAGAGTGCAAGTAGTACATGTTTACCGGAAACCTCAACAATCTGTTTTTATTTCATTCGTCTCATTTGCATTGTATCCTACTAGACCAAACCTTACATATATATATTTTTTTTATTATTATTATTTTTTAAAAATATCTATTGCTTTATGCTTCCTCATTTTGCAACTGACATGTATGTATTGGACATAAGTCATTAACTAATCTAAACTTGCCAGCTCTGAATATTGCCCACACACAGTTTTTAAGCAGTAGATATATTAGGGTATGACATTTGTCTCTCACTAGAGTACAGTGAAAGACAGTAGATGTTATCATCTTGAGAATTTCTTCATTCCTGTTGCTCAGCGCAGAAAACTCCACCAAGTGTGCATGAGCCAAACCGATGGTGGGAGATCAGTGAAGCATGAGCAGTGAGTCCAGTGGGTGTTCCTGCACATCTCTATTTACTGACAGTTTTACTGGCTGTGGAGGAGATGATTAAGAGACAGTGACTCTTCCATGCATCATAGAATGTAAATCCTGTCCCATATCGGAGTTTTCCTTTTAGATGGAAACATTTGGTCAAAGGTTATTTCAGCTTGTATATGTACACTGTTGTAAAAAAAAAAGAAAGAAAAGAAAAAAAGGGGGTTATTTAAAGGGTTCATTGGATAATTAAAGGTTCTAGGCTACTAAAACAAAGGGTTCTACTTGGAACCCTTTGTGATTTGGAAACACTGTTATAAGGTTCTACGTTCTCTAAGAGTGTGTATATACAGTCAGTCAGGTTACGGTCTTTGCCTCATAGCACTTATTTTCCATTTAAATCAAAATGTTCTATTTAAATCAAAAGTAGAAAAGATAGTAAAAATGATTTTTTCCAACTTGATTTTCTTGAACAAAAAGAAATAAATGAATGCGTTTGTTTTTCAGCTCTTGTCATCTTCCGTCTATAGTTTATATGCACTCACACCTGCAAATAGAAGCATCCTCAAATGAAGGAAGAGATATTATTTACATTGCATAATATTATGAGTAAATAATGCAATTCTGTTGTCCTAAAAATCACAATAGATATAATGGGTCAATGAAATGTCAAGTTGAATTCTTAACTTAATGTGCTTGCTTTGCATTTACCTTTCTTTCATACACTATATACATATGAGCATGGGATTTTCTGCATCCATGATATATACATAAATCTTTACTTTGTAATGCATTACCTTTAATTGAACTGATCTGTAACTGATCTTCCAAATGCGAGTGTTACAGTGGCTCAACAAGTAGCGTTGACACCTCACCTCATTCTTTGGCTACACTAAATTGCCCCTAGGTGTGAATGAGTTTGTGGTGGACTGGCATTCCATCCAGGGTGTATTTCTGTCTCACAGCCAGTGTTTCCATGTGCTCCAGATCTGACCAGGACGAAGTGCTTACTGAAGATCAATAAAAAAAAATTATCTTTACAATACAAAACTCAGCTAACACTGATTCAGATATTATTCCCTAATCTCTTGTCATAATTTTCATAAAATTGCTTCACTGAAGAACTCAATAAGTATCTGGTAACTAATTAGTCTACCAGAAAGTCCAGAGACACTTGATGGGTTTGATTTTGGAGAGAAGACAGCAGGACCGCTTGAGAGGAGGTCCATGAGGAAGACAGAGAGAACTTCACTTTGTTCCCAGAAGACTTGTAAATATCACTGCCTGTGTCGGTTTTAGAAGCAGGGGATCCATTCATCTCCTGAAGGCAGTGTGGCTGGCAGTATGGTGTGTGTGTGTGTGTGTGTGTGTGTGTGTGTGTGTGTGTGTGTGTGTGTGTGTGTGTGTGTGTGAGTGTGTGTGTAAGACTTTAATCCTGGCTCACTCTAATAAAGTCTAGACACATCAAGTCATCAGCTGGGCTACTGTGATTTCTTGGTCAAAGCCATGAACTTTGCTCATCTAACTTAGCAATAAAACCTTTTCATTGTAACCAGTGCACCAGCAACAAATCATACATATGATTTTATACTCAACATTCAGTATGTTAGGAACACCTGTACACTTGCGCGTTAATGCAATATTCAGTTAGCCGATCATGTGGTGGCAGCAGAATAGACAAAATCATGCAGATACAGGTGAAGAGCTTCAGTTAAAGTTCACATCAAACACAGAATGGGGAAAAATGTGATCTCAGTAACTTTGACAAGGGCATGCTTGTTGGTAGAAAGATCGGCTGCTTTGAGTATTTCAGAAACGGCTGAGCTCTTGGGATTATCATGCACAACAGTCTCTAGAGTTCACACAGTGGTGAACCCCCCCCCCCCCCCCTTCCAAAAAAAAAAAAAAATTCAGCATTCAGTTCTTGATTAGGGAAATCACAGGAGAATGGTCTGACTTGTTTGAGCTGACAGGAAGGCTACGGTAACTCAAATAACCACTTTTTATAACCGTGGTGTGCAGAAAAGCATCCCAGAATACAAAACATGCTGAACCATGTTGAGGTGGATAGGCTACAACAGCAGAAGCCCACACCAGGATCCACTCCTTTCAGCCAAGTACAGGAATCACGCTACAGTGGGAGCAGACTCATCGAACTGTTGAAGATTGGAAAAAGACCAGGTGACATTTTTCCAATATTCAACTGGCCAGTTTCAACAAACCTTTGCCCAGTGTAGCATTAGATTCTTTACATAGTGTATTTAATTGTGTTTTCTTGTGTGTATGTGCACCAAAAGTGATGTAAGTGGTGTGATGGATAGAACACCAGTAATAAACCTTATTGGAGACTTCACTTTTATATAATGAGAGCTTTTGTTGTCTGGATGCCAAGCTTCCTTGGATAGCAGTGCTCAGATATTCCTTTTTTTTTTTTTTTTTTTTACATTTGCATACAGTATGACCTGTTGACAATCCTACACAGGCTTAGACCAGCATTTAGCCCAGAGTTCCAGTTTTGTGTTTCTTCAGCGTTATAACCAAACTAATATGTCAAATCAATAAAATCACGGGCCACAAGTGTTTTCTCGGAAACACATTATATAGGAAACTCAAAAAGTTAGATCAATCACAAGTGTTTGTGTGAAATAAATTACTCCGCTAACATAAGTGGCTCAAAATAAAAAGCCAGGTCTTTTGTTGGATGGTGTTTAGGGTATTTAATGAGCTCTTAAACTGTTCAGTTTGTTGGATTCTTTAAAAAAAAACCTCAGAGTAAAACTTATGAAGCTAAGAACCCTTAACTATTCAAAGAACAAAGCTTGCAATGCTATATAGTACAATAGTTAGCTAAGAAATAATACAAAACACCTTGAAATGTCCAGAACTATTTTCAGAATATGTTGAAAAAGTGAAATGTGGAGTTGATTTACTCATTGGAGTGTCTATATCAGTTATATTAAAGGTCTAATAATTTGTGCTCATTGGCTAAGGTAGTAGTTAGCTTAAAGCTGTTTCCAGGCACAACTCAGTTTTGGCTTGCAACAGGAAGTTCTCACCCTCTTCCTGTCCTGCCCAGTTGCTGAAAGCCACCTAGCTACAAGGCTGTTTGGGACTGTTATGGGAGATATGTGGCAAAAAGGAAAAAAACAACAACACAAATATGGAGTTATACAATAGTCCCCTTGCTTTCTTTATACAATTCTCCTTCCACACTTTCATCTGCACACACTTTCATCTACCAATTAGTCATTTTTTAATTTGCCATAAAAATGACTTACATTACCTTTGAAACTTCAGAGGAAACTTGCTCTCCTCCTCGCTGTTGCAGAGAAGATTCATATCACGAGGAGGGATTTAACTCGGTTATATATGACATTCCTGTGACAAGCTTGGCGAAAAGGTACAATAAAGACGCCACACTGAGGATGGATGGTCACCTGGTGTTAGTAATTTACAACTCGTTCGTTTCCTGTTGCACTCCCCGTCCGCTGTAGGCTAGACTGCAGCCAGTGCGTGTGGCACATCAGCGGGGAAATGCTGGAACTTAGCCCACTGTCGCTCCTCATGCTGAGCGTCAGAAAAACACCTCCAGCCAGGCTAAGTGCTTACTTACTGTTAGCCTAGTGAACATGATGGAGACCCTCAAGAACTACTGGTTTCTGTAATTCTAGAACCTTTCAGAACTAGCTATAATGTCCAGTAAGCTTTCTTGTCATAATACAGTGCAGGGTTAAATATTATATACACATTCACTGGCTACTTTAATAGAAATAGATTCTCCTGCTCATTCATGCAATTATCCATTCAGCCAATCATGTGTCAGGAGTGCAATGCATAAAATCATGTAGATACAGGTTAAGAGCTTTAGTTAATGTTCATGTCAAACACAACCAGTGAGTGGCAGTTCTGTCTGTGGAAATGCCTTGTTGATGAGAGAGGTCAGAGGAAAATGGCCAGTCTAGTCTGAGCTGACAGGAAGGCTATGGTAGCTCAAATAATCACTCTTTACGACCGTGAGTAGAAAAGCATCTCAGAATGCACAAGATGTCAAACCTTTAGTCAGATGGACTGCAACCCCAAAAGATCGCATCGAGTTCCAATCCTGTCAGCCAAGAATGGGAATTTGAGGCTACAATGGGCATCGAAGCTAGACAGGTAAAGGTTGGAAAAACATCATCTGGTCTTTTTCCAAACTTTAACTTTCAGTATATACACAAAGTGACAAGATTTAAAATGGAATGGACAATTGTAAGGTTAAAAGTTCTGTCAGTGTTCAACAATATTTTTAGTCCAGAATTTTTTGTAAGAACCTCTCACTGACAGTACAATTTAGTCTCAGATTAGTCTTATCCGGGGATGGAGAACAAGACTTTTCTGAGGTAAGTCGCAAGCCAAAATGAAGTGCAAAATGAACACACTAGCCCAAGAAAATAACTCTGTGGCACATCACCCTGGCTTCTCTTCCAGCCCTTACTAGTCCAATGTGGTTCTTAATTGAATTGCCTCTGGCTTAACTCTGCCAATAAAAGCAAATGGTTCAATTTAACCTCTGAATTCCCACTAGCTCCTAATATGCAGAAGAGCCTCACACTTCATTCCGAAGTGTAGCTGAAGCATATAAGGCCCTCTGCACCAAACGAGCCCCTGCAACCACCCAAGTCAAATTCACGTCTAGTAAACCTTACCAAAGAAGCCCTTCCCAGCTGCAAAGGTCACGTTCCAATAAAGCAGCATCAATGAGGCTTCTTATTGCCCTTCAGGGGTTGTAAATCTCTTCTAGAATGAGAGAACAAGGCTGGAGGTGTCATGGACTAATGACACCTGCAGCAGAGACAAGTCAGTCCACCACCATGTCCACTAGCCCCCAGTATGCCTCTATAATGCGTCACTTATGGCGTAGGTGAAACAGAGGGAAATTCCTATTTACAGATCATTGGAGTGCTGAGCTCTGAACATGGTGATGTAGTCTGGCTGTAGAAAAATGGAGCTTACAGGCCCACACATCTGCAGACTGGCCTGTCAAAGGACTGATTTACTCCGGGCCGTAGAGAAGCAGGAATGCAGGCTGGGAAAGGAAGAGCCTTTGCTGTGCCCCTGCACCCCTCCTCAGGTCCAGATCTTATTTATGACCTGTCCATTCATGCAAAATTCTGCAGCATCTGAATTTGCCCAGTGCATTAAGTAGCGTATCAGGTCATTTAAATACTGTGTGCAGATGTGACCATTTTGTAGCAAATATTTTTGATATTACCTTGAACGTCAGGTTGTACAGTGTCCACTAACAGTTGGAAGGTCATTTGCTCTAAGGTTCAAATTTAGCGTATAAAGCAAGAGTAGATTCACGATCAGCTTCAACATCTTCTTATTAAGAATTTTGCTGATCCAAGCTCAGCCCTTTTGTATCTGAGTATCTTGTGAACGGAAACATTTAAGAGGAGTTTATACACACTTAGAAACAAGAGTTCCTCAAGGGACCTTTGTATAATTAACAGTAAAAAGATTTTAGTTGAAAGCTTCTTTGATTGGGAAAACACACTGTTGTCGGGCACTGTTTTATCCTAGAATCTTTAAAGGTTTTACCAGAGGGGGATGCTGAAGAACCCAATTCTAGCGTTAACTTCTTTTTTTGTTTAGTAATTTCAAAACCTTTCTATATATAAATATTTTTAGGGGGACCCTCAGTCCAGCTCTATATAATCACACCCTGTAAAGCTTATGTCCTTACTACTTTCAATGCACCTGATCCAGCTTATTAGCTTATTATCAAACCTTTTGTGATCTGAATCAAAAAGTGTTTCTAGAGAAAGGATTGGAGAAGGCAAAATACACACACACACACGCATATATATATATATATATATATATATATATATATATATATATATATATATATATATATATATATATATGCATGTGTGTGTTTATATATATATATATATATATATATATATATATATATATATATATATATACGTGTGTGTGTGTGTGCGTGTGTGTATATATATATATATATGTACAAATACATATATACATTTGTGTTTTTTCTGTTAAGGAGCAGAAAATAATAATGTAATGGCAGGTCTTTCTTACACACATCCATTTGTTTATTTCTGGTAACCTCACAGGAACTGAGGAAGAAAATTTAATTGGAAAATGTATAGCCTATCACCATTCCATATTGGCCTTAGTTAAGAGAAAGCAAATTGCTCTTACTGTAGGTATTTATATCTTTTTGCATATCACTATACCACAGAACAAACTCATTGTGTCAATGTGTAATGTAAGTAAAGAGGAAACGACTACAGAGCTTTTGGAGAAGCTGCGGAAAATGACACGGCCTCTGAACTCAATGAGGCATTAAACTGTCTCTTTGGGCCATTCTCAAAATTTAAATGGCATGACAAATGAAGTAGTGAGTAGTGGTATTAAACCTACTATTACCTCAGAATGCTTAATGATGATCGGTTTCCAGGCGTACTACTTTTGTTCACGCTCTCTTAAAAATGCAACTTAATCAGGTTCCTCTTTACGATTCACAGTTATTCTTGAAGTAAGACTAAACAAGCTGCGAAGAAAATGCTATAACCTGCGCAAATACATCTTAGATGAGCTCATCAGAGAGATAAATTATAGTGATTAACACCAGCATTGTGTTACTTTCCCGAGGCAAGAGTTTGAAAGATTAATTTTGTTTATGTATCCAATGAAATGTTGAGAAATGAATACACAACTGTGATCCTGAGATAATCCCTGTTGAACCATGTGCAAAAAGTAAGCAAAGGGATAATAAGTTTCACTTGCCTGCACATGTCCAGGAATGACACTTTTACAACTGTTTCTTGTAAGAAACAGGGAGGAAAAAAATCTTCAGGTAGTCTCCCTCCACCCCTGTCTTTGGGTAAACCTCAGTCTGGTTTCCGAGTAATTGTATTTGTTGAGATGTTGCATCTCACTTTCTCTAGGCAACTCTGGCGTTTACGAGCGGTTACTCATACAAAACCAGGGAGGTCTGATTGCTCAGCTAATTGGTGTCGGCAAGAGATCACAGAGCGGGCCTCATAAAATCCAATGCCCCTCTACCCCATTACATCACGGCACACTGGGCCAGGCGAGGAACAAACCTCTCAGACTGCTATTGCTGGTTTTAGAAAGATGTCGAAACTCAGCATATTATGACCTAGTTGTAGTATCAGGAAACAGGAGCATCTTAAGGACTTTTGCCACTAAGCTTTGTCTGCTCTCAAGTGTTCATCTATCAAAAGGAACACAAACAGATCTTCATCTTCTTGTTGCTAAAACATTCAGTTAGAGGCGCTTCCTTGTTCATTAGCCTTTCTTATCTTTTAAACTTTAATCCTGTCTCCCAGCACAAAATGCACTCTGGTTAGTGCAGGACAGGTAGTAAAACGGGCTAGAAATCAGATTAGGGATTGATCATTTAACCTTTGAAGGCAACGCTACTGCGGTATATCCCCAAAGGCTATAGGAGTACTGTATACCTTGTGTTAGCTATACTAAAGAGATTCACAGCTTTGCTCTTATCCCTGTCACCTTCAGGGATTTTTAACAGCAAGCTGAAACAGAGCAACCACACTGGCAGGGTTTAATGAAACTGTTGTCATCACTGACTAGAGTAATGAGGGATTCAGGATAAGGTGCACACTGTAAAACGCAGCAGTTCAGGACATTTAATTAAATTCTAATGAGGCGTTTAATTATCAACGCTTTCTAGGTAAGTGGCAGCTTGTGATCTAGTTATAAGTACGTCTATCAACAAGACCTGTAGATAGTAATATTACAGTCGAATATAAGGTACAGCTTTATAGTGGACACACACAAAAAATCTGCATCTTGAGTGTGATCCCTCCACATCCCGTATTACCATATTACTTAATCACTCATCCCTCCTAAGAGTGGATCAAGTATAAACAGAAAGAAAATCCCTTCATCTATCACAACCACATTCTCTTCATCTTTAATTGTTTCATAAAATGCCAAGGTGATGCTGCGCCAAATGCATGTCCATGAAAAAAAAAATTCAAATAAATCAGTCTACTCACAGCTAGCCAATATGTTTCTTTTTACAATCGCCATCCAAAGCATTCCAGAAAGTAAGGGAAATTAATTGTGTTGATGTCACCCTGCGCAAGCTGTTGTTGTAATTCCCGCTGCCAAAGAAGCAGCAGCTGCTTTGGAAATGTGTTGACAGTGTCTGAAGTTATAAAGAGCATCCAAATGTTTCACAAATTTTTCATCTTACATCAATACTGTTGTTGTTGTTGTTTTTTGGATTATTATTTGACTCACTCTCAGGGTTGTTATTTGAATTGCCGTTAAATGTCTCTCCATAAAAAAATAAAAATAAACAATAATCAGCCTGTGCAAGAATGCATGTCATCACTTACTACTTAAAATATAATGATTGTTGACTTGCCTATGTGTATTCCGAAGTACTACACAGTGTTGATGATTTAATGTGTGCTCTCTCAGAATTTAAATAGATGCATCACCCACATAGTACTCTTGAGTTATATTATGCAAGTCATACAAGTGCCCTGTGTGGGCTTCAGAATAATGTTTCTAATAAAGTTCTGCTTTCATCATTTATTTATTTTTATTCTTCAGTCATACTGGTTTATTAGTCAAACTTCTCTGCGCACCTGCATTTGTTTTACACATGATACTGATACCAAACCTTTTGACAGCCTGCCACACTCGTGCAATTTACCGTATTCTTATTCAAGCAGGGAAATTCAGAGATGCACCCCAGACAGGGACACTGAGACAGGGCCAGACAAGATCTCACCTGCCAGCTGAACCAGACATAGCACAGTCTCACCCAAACCCCCTCCCTTAACCGAACTCCAAATACAGGGGAGATTTGTGGCACTAAAACTGCTTACAGTAAGCACACCAACGTATCTAAAAAGTGATAAAAAGCAAACAGATTTTGAAATTGCTATGCGATTAGGCATTGCAACAGAGTGAAAGTGCGCTCCAGGATGCGAGAAAGTGTTTCTGACACAAGTGTTAATCCAGCAAGAATTGAAATGTCAGTCTCTCACATCGTAGTGTGTCAAGAAGATGAGCGCTTTGCTTAACTTGGCACTCACCACACGACCATAATGGGCCAACGGTAATTATGGACTTCAGGCAGTGAGAGGTTAATTGATCTGGGATAAACAGCTATTTCGGAGGAATGCCTTTCTTTGCCCAAACTTTTGGTGAGAGACTTTTGTCTGTCTATGTCTGAATCAGAGAACACCTGTAGGTGTAATAGGATCCAGATACAGCGATAAATATTTACATTAATTTGTGAGACACGTTTGTCTGTGTGACTTGCATCTCAGCCAGTATATAATCCAATCATATGCTTTGCTTGTAGATTTGATAGTAATGCAAGTGCTTTAGAGCAGTGGGGTCTGGGAACCAGGGCTTTGTGAGGCATAGTCAAGGGCTCTGTGATTTTTTTTTATTGAGTTAAAGTGGTGGAAATCACAACCCACAATCACCATATAGCTTAATAACTTACAGTTATTAGTCAGTTTAACTGGTCAATTAAATTAAACGGGTTTCAATTTTACTGTACATTAATAACTGACAAAACATGCAGGTCTATAAATAATGACAAATGGACCTGTTGTGATCTGCTAGTGGAACATTTAGGAATAAAAAGCTCTATGGCTCCAATAATTAGATAGAATATTATTGAACACATTTGAATAGTTTACAAAAGAAATGTGTGCTCTGGGGGTTTGTGGATTTATATTTTCTTTAACAGCTAAAGGATGAGGATAAAAAAAAATGTTAGAGCTGCTGTTTTAGAAAAAAAACTAAATCCATACAATACAAAAGCCGATACAAAAACAAAATAGTCCGTGCTCTTTGGGTGGGAGGGACAGCAATCTCTCTCTCCTGTCAATCCTAGTGACACTAACAAATCAGGGCTGTCTATGAACTCAAGTGGGTGTGGAATAGAGCATATAGTGCTTTCCTATGTCCTGTGATGCAGCATGAGCAGCAGTTCAAAAAGATGCCGTTGCTGACTTCATGTGTCTCGGAGGAAGCACATTAGCCTTCACCTTCCCTGGGTGGTAGCTGTCGTGTGATATGGGAGAGCTGACTGGTGGGTGGGATTTGCCAGAAGACCAAATTGGAGAGGAAAAGGGGGTGGAGTGGGGGGTTGGAGGTTGCGCAAAAAAAGAAAGAAAAACTAAAAAGATTCAAGTGCAAGATCTTTGTAGCAAGAACATATGTGAGCAGCAACTAAACCCAATGGTTATTGTAAACACTAGGGCATGGGAATATTAGTCATGGGGCAGAACTACAAATGTTACAACCATGAATGAAAATACTAGAGCAGTAAACATGAATAAACTAATTATTTTCAACATAAAAAAAAGATCACAGAGAACACTTGATGTGTACACAAAGGTTCTGTAGGACGTTCTGAGTCATCAGGACATTCTTGAAGGCTGTAAGTGAATCCACAGAACAATCTGAGCAGTTGATTGTATCATTGTCCAATCACAGGTGAAAACTTTTAGACTTCCATCACTACCTGTTGGAGGAGGTGGTGTCTACAGCAATGTTCACTTGAACACGCTAGTGATTGAGATGGACAATAGGCCCTGATGAATGTTGTGGGAGAGGTTGCATTGGTGTAAGATAACAACCAGGACTTGAACTTCATGTGCAGCAACTTTGGAGTGTGGCAATAGATGAAGAAGACTGTTAAATTTGTACGTTGCTGTCTATTTTGCTTTATTATATGGTGCATTGTTTTCCTCATTTGGATCACCTGAAGTTGTTCAACACTGTAAGCTGGTAGGGGGTGCAGTCCAGCAGTAGTTGATCCATGTGATAATGATAACCTGGATGAGGATCAGCACCATCTGATCTTTCTGTAGTTGGTAAAGTCACTGATTTTAAAAAATGTAAAACCATATGTCAGTTAACCAAAGAAAATGTCAATCAAATCTTTAAATAACTGTAAGGTTCAGCATTAAAAGTGGTATTGAAAGTGCCAAAATGTAAAATATGCTTACATTATAAATGCAATATTACAGACCAGCTGATTTCATATGATGTCAAAGATAATGGTTTGTTTGTTTGTTTTTTTCAAAAACCTTGGTGCCAGTAGCTGGAAGAATGTTGGCTTTCTATACCATACCATTATCTCATGTCAGAATGAAACTTAATCTGCTGAAAATTTTGGCGGTATTAGTTTATGTACATGCACATTAATATACATATAATAGAAAACTAATAAACACCGTCTGATCAGTCAAAATGGATTATTCAGTAGCACTGTGGTATAAGGAGAGAATTAAAAATGCCTGGTTGTCATGACAACGCCGGAATCAGTGTCTAACAACACTTCCCGGTACACAGCGCGGCCCCCAGACATCGCCGCCGAGAACTACAACAACCAGACTCTCTCACGTTCACACTCACCAGATTACTGATTACACACACCAGGTCTCACTTACCTGCACAGCAGCTCACTGTATAAACAGACTCTCAGTTCTTACAGTCTTTGCGAAGTATACTTTCTGTGTCTCGTTACCAGCCAATACCAAGCCGTTTATTCATTGCACGATATTTTAGTTTTGACCTCTGCTGCCATTTACGTTGTTGATCTTGCCTGCCCTAGCATATGTTGTTTGTTCATCGCCTGACCCTTGTTTGTTTTCTGACCATGATTTTGGATTGTTCAGTTTGCTTTCGTTTCATAAGGCATTCAGTACGTGCACTTGCATCCTCGTCCGCCTGCTGACACCGGTCTACCTGAAAAGCTAAAAAATAGAATAAACCTTATATGTGTATTTAATGGAGAGAGAGAAATAAAGTACATATTGAGGAAGTATGAAAGTTATATATGAAGTAAATAAATAAAAACCTGAACATAAAAACACCGGGTTTGCCTGAAGGTATAAATATGAACATTTACTCAGATTAAAAAGTGACTGACAATGTTCAACCTATTGACCTATTGAAGTTGATGTAAAAATGACTGTAAAGCAGAATTTGGATATAAGACTTGGTATTTGTAATTTGATTTTATTCACTAGCAGCAACAGAAACCTGCCAAAACTTAGACAAACACACTATGACACAGCAGTCAAAGTTTTTGAACTGGATATTTTACTCAGACTCGAGTAAAAACATCCGCCATCTCTGCCCCTGTGGTCATTCAGGGTTCTGTGACTCAAAGCTAAAAGCCCGGAGGGAGACATTTTTGGCCTGTTGCTCTAAATAGGGCTTATCAGAGCAGCAGCTTATCAGTGCTGAGAGACAATTAGCTGGCGATAAACAGCATTGCAGTGTAGTTGCAGTGTGTGAGAGATAGCACAGTCCTCATTAAGAAAGGCTCTGGCCAGCTGCTGTGATAATGCTTTAATAATCACTGTTTCCCTATTCTCACACACACACACACAAACACACAGGCGTATTAATATATTAAAACCCGTGTTCAACTCACTCAAATTGTGTTTAGCTTCTGCTTTTAAAATGGCTAACACAAACTTGAAGTTAATAAGACAGAAAATCTCGCATGTTATGTTACCAAGAAACCACAAAGCCTTTGGTCAAGACTTTCCCATTTTGGAAAACTTAAAGTTGCAGCTCTACCCATGAGTGTTACAAAGCTGACGACTCCTTACAAAAATGCTAAATAAACGCCCCATAACAGTAAATGTGACCCTGTCAATGATTACATTGTTTTTTAATCTGTTTGGAGCATATGGAGTGGTCACCAATACAAGTCCCTTTGTAGGTTGTTACTATAGAAACAATAGCATATAGAACGGAACCATTCTGACCGATCAGAACCGAGCTTTCAGTATAGTGTTGGTAAGTTTATACCGACTTTTAAGGCCCGCATCAGCTTTCTTTTATTCCAATAGTTGTAAAAACAAAGCCAGCACTTTACTTTTGTTCTGGTACATAGTGAGCCATTTTCTCATTTGCACAAAAAGCCTGAGAGTGGAACTGAATGGTGTCTAATATCAGAGGGCGAGACAAAGAGCGTAAGACAAAAGCCTGGATTTTGTATACTGTGGACGTGCTGAGTGGTCCAAGTGCTCGAGGTGTGTATGGATAAAAAAAAAAACTTGACAGCTGCCTCACACCTTCTTCCTGTGGGCATGTGTGTGTGTGCGTCTACGTTTTTATGCTTGTGTAATGACCCCCATGTGGTGAGTAACTGCTGCCTGCCTTCTGAAGCAGGTGTGAGTTGGACCAGAGCACTGTGTATTATATGGGCTGAACAGTGTGTTTTTGTGGCATGTAGCGTTTTAGTCTATCGCTTCCATCTTGGAGCAGTAACCTCAAAGCCAAAGTCACAGATGGAGAGGTTAAAAGAGAATGAGCCATGATGAGGGCCTTTCTCCTCCGCACCTGCACTCACACGAGTTGGTTCTGCGGCGTGAAAGACAGCCTCATAAATAATCACCGAAGCAGAACTACAAAAATGTGGAATTCTTTTCTGCAGAAACCGAGTCATTCTGGTTTCCCTTTTTTGAAAACGTTTCATATTATTGGTGATGTGCCTAAAACAGTTATCCGTAACATAATCGGAAAGATTGCACAGTCGTGTAACATACTGTGATTACATTTCAATACTTTTGAACGAATTTCCGTTTACGGGCCACGCACTGAATTATAAAAACTGGCCATATTTCCATCCGATGAATGGTTTCCTAGTAGAACACATGCTCGCTGTCTGTGCGCCATACGCCACGTTTCACTCGACTTTTTCTTTTGAGGGAAAATATGCCGCTAGGACATTTCTAAAATTTTGTCAAAACATCTCGCTAATCCAATCGCATCACAGCACAAGACTTTTACTTACAAATAGAGGGTAGGAATATTCTCGAATTAAACATGTTCAAAATGTAGAATATTCACCAAGTGTTGTAGTTTATTAAGTCATATTTATTAAGCATGTATTATATGAAGCAGTGATGTACTAGGTTACTGGAATATGGCTTTACTTAAAGGATATCAGAAACTTTCATTATAGCTTCCATAAAAGGTTGAGATCTCTAGGGGGGAAAAATCTCAATTTCATGTCTGACGTCAGTGGCTGGGAAAGTTCAAGGGTCAAATCCATGAGCAGGTGTCTGTGTATGTGTGTGTGTGTGTGTGAGAGAGAGAGAAAGAGAGAGAGAGAGAGAGAGAGAGAGAGAGCAAGAGACAGAGAAGGTAATATACTTGCTTCTTGTACTCCTGCCCATTCATTTTATGAAGCATTTGCCTTTTAATAAATTGCTGGAATGGATGAAATCCCAAAGATGCAGTGAAGTCATGAAAAATAACAGAGCTTATTCAGGACACCGGGATACGTCTCTATTCTTTCTACTCTCTCCTGTTGTTCTAGTCTTTATTGGGACCTGTGGAGCCAGTAGGAACTTTTCTCAGACCAGCTCACTGAAACATACGTTGAGAGGTGCGATTCATGCTGAAGCCTAGAAGGAATTATGAATTTTGGGCTAGCTGTACTATTTAGGGTTGTAAATCCTTGTTCGTAAACATTTCTCATTCAGTAGCTCTGTTATTATTCATTCAATGTAGCTTTGTACCTCATATTTGTGGAGAGATTTTCTTTCTTTCTTTTCTTTATGTACATATGCATCACCTGATATCACTTTAACATGTCCTCTTTTTTTGTCTCTTCTCTGTTCTTTAGCTTGTCACTGTAACCTGCACGCACGCCGCTGTCGGTTCAACATGGAGCTGTATAAGCTGTCAGGACGCAGGAGCGGAGGAGTTTGCCTCAACTGTAGACACAACACGGCCGGACGCCACTGTCACTACTGTAAAGAGGGCTACTACAGAGACATGACTAAGCCCATCTCACACAGACGCGCCTGCAAAGGTATGTAGAGAGGTTTTGCCAGCACCAATGCATATACATGTACCAGTTCAGTAAAGTAATTCCCAATAATGCATTCAGACAAACACCTGTGAATTTGTGCTTTTAGCATGGGAAGGCAAATATACTTTACACTTTATGTAATTTATACTGATAAAGCATTGAGAGCACTTGTTGAATGAGTGGGAAATATAGATACCAAATAGGGACAAATCTGTGGCAACAACAGACCTGCTGGGGACAGGACAAAATGGGGGGTGGTGGTGTCTTAAAGGAGGAGTTCAGCAAGCATCCAACTGTGACCAATATGACACAATCATGCTGCATCAAAAAGGTTCATTTACCTTTTTATTCTTTTATCCCAAACCACACTATAATGTAGCCTATATGCCTATATATAGACTGCAAGCGCATCTCAATCAGCTCCCTAGCACCCTAGGTCATGATTCAGTATATCGTGTACAGGTTCACTATACACTGAGACACTGACGACTGAATTTCCAGTGACATGACTACATACTCGCGTTATAAAATGTCACCACTGGTATTTATGAACAACAGGCAGGACCGAAATCTTTCCGACATTATATGTCATATAGATTTGTTAGCTTAATCACACGTGTTTCTGTCACGGTACTTCAGGCAGGATCGTAGGCTAGCTAGTGTATTTTTTTTTAAATCATTAAACACTTAAAAGCCATTAGACTCAAACAAACCATATGTAAAACATCAAATAAAGTTAAAAATCACTAACGTAAGTAATCATTTGAGAGCTAGAATAATGATAACAAGATACTTACGTTCGTAGATGAAGTTGGCTGAGGGTATGTCTGCCTTTTTTTTTTTTTGAGCTGAGAGGCTTCAGAAAATATGACGCCATTTCCAGTAAGGGAACATAGTGAGCATCGATGCTCCCTGGTTTTTTGCGGTGGTGTATTGTGTAATTTTTTTAGGGAGCAAACATTCCCGTGCACTGGAATTATTTTGTGATTGAGACAGCCCTTAAAATGGCCGACTCCCTGATTACTGAACAAGGTAGCTGAATGAGATGCACCCTGTGTCTCATTAAGCATATGAGAGTACTAAATAGTATGTTTGAGTATGATTGCACTGGCAGCACTGGTTGGTAGTGTGCTAATTTGACATGTTGTTTAGCACGGTATATGTGGTTTGAGACACAATGCAAGGGGTGATATAATCACTTGTGATTGGTGGAATATACACTAGATCTCATACTCTAGTGTAGAGAGAGCAAGAGAGATAGAGAGAGAGAGAGAGAGAGAGAGACAGAGAGACAGGCACAATGACATGGCTAGAACATTTTATCTTCTTCAACAAATGCAATGCATTCAGAATGAGACTTGAGCAGACATTTTAATGCCCAGTTGACAATACCAAGGGGACACCAGACAACATCGACAGACCTAACCAGACTGTCCAGTCCAAAAACTGAACACCTGGTAATCCTCACTCCAAGCATAAGCTAGTTAAAGACTGAAGCTAACAGTTTAGCTAGCTAGCATGACTTTTGTAAAAACAGTGTATGTAAAGTCAGAATCACACAAACTGACAAGAATATCAGCATATCCCTCAGATGTGTTGGAAAATGACTAAGAAAAGACTCATATTTAAACTCTCACTCTAATTACTCATAGCATTGCCTGTTAATACTACTTCTATGATACTATACCGAAAATCAGTATAACAGTATCATACAAAAGTGAGTACACCCCTCACATTTTTGTAAATATTTGATTACATCTTTCAATGTGACAACACTGAAGAAATGACACTTTGCTACAATGTAAAGTAGTGAGTGTACAGCTTGTGCAACAGTGTAAATTTGCTGTCCCCTCAAAATAACTCAACACACAGCCATTAATGTCTAAACCGCTGGCAACAAAAGTGAGTACACCCCTAAGTGAAAATGTCCAAATTGGACCCAATTAGCCATTTTCCCTCCTGGAGTCATGTGACTTGTTAGCGTTACAAGGTCTCAGGTGTGAATGGGGAGCAGGTGTGTTAAATTTGGGGTCATTGCTCTCATACTCTCCCATACTGGTTACTGGAAGTTCAACAAGGCACCTCATGGTAAAGAACTCTCTGAGGATCTGAAAAAAAGAATTGTTGCTCTACATAAAGATGGCCTAGGCTATAAGAAGATTGTAAGACCCTGACACTGAGCTGTAGCACGGTGGCCAAGACCATACAGCGGTTTAACAGGACAGGTTCCACTCAGAACAGGCCTCGCCATGGTCGACCAAAGAAGTTGAGTGCACGTGCTCAGTGTCATATTCAGAGGTTGTCTTCGGGAAATAGACGTATGAGTGCTGCCAACATTGCAGCAGAGGTTGAAGGGGTGGGGGGTCAGCCTGTCAGTGCTCAGACCATACGCCGCACACTGCATCAAATTGGTCTGCATGGCTGTCGTCCCAGAAGGAAGCCTCTTCTAAAGATGATGCACAAGAAAGACCGCAAACAGTTTGCTGAAGACAAGCAGACTAAGGACATGGTTTACTGGAACAATGTCGTCTGGTCTGATGAGACCAAGATAAACTTATTTGGTTCAGATAGTGTCAAGCGTGTTTGGCGGCAACCAGGTGAGGAGTACAAAGACAAGTGTGTCTTGCCTACAGTCAAACATGGTGCTGGGAGTGTCATGGTCTGGGGCTGCATGAGTGCTGCCGGCACTGGGGAGCTACAGTTCACTGAGGGAACCATGAATGCCAACATGTACTGTGACATACTGAAGCAGAGCATGATCAGTATGCAGTATTCCAGCATGATAACGACCCCAAACACACCTCCAAGACGACCACTGCCTTGATAAAGAAGCTTAGGGTGAAGGTGATGGACTGGCCAAGCATGTCTCCAGACCTAAACCCTACTGAGCATCTGTGGGGCATCCTCAAGCGGAAGGTGGAGGAGCACAAGGTCTCCAACATCCACCAGCTCCGTGATGTCATCATGGAGGAGTGGAAGAGGACTCCAGTAGCAACCTGTGAAGCTCTGGTGAACTCCATGCCCAAGAGGGTTAAGGCAGTGCTGGAAAATAATGGTGGCCACACAAAATATTCACACTTTGGGCCCAATTTGGACATTTTCACTTAGGGGTGTGCTCACTTTTGTTGCCAGCGGTTTAGACATTAATGGCTGTGTGTTGAGTTATTTTGAGGGGACAGGAAATTTACACTGTTACACAAGCTGTACACTCACTACTTTACATTGTAGCAAAGTGTCATTTCTTCAGTGTTGTCACATGAAAAGATAAAATCAAAAATATTTACAAAAATGTGAGGGGTGTACTCACTTTTGTGGGATACTGTATGTCCAGGTTGGGATTACTCACATAAAAATGCAGAAGTTAATGCACCCAGAAAAGCATTTTAAACCAATTTCAATTGTATTACTCAAACCTTAGCAGGTTTACAGACATTTTCGTTAGATATTATACAAGCGTAAATGCAGCCATGTTTGACTACAAATACTTTTCGTCATAAGACATCCGACAGTTGTAGATGTCATCTTTAAGGAAATGAAAACTAGAACATTGTGTATTTGTGATGTGACTAAAACAACTAAAATGTGCTACTTTTCACATTACACACAGTGCATCAGTCAGATTTCACTCTGCTTAACTAGAAACACATTTTGACTGCAAGAGTAGATGCATGTGGTTAAAATTTTATCAGGACTCAATCCAGATGACAACCAGGGGTCAAAATGTCTGGGTTCACTTGAAGAAATGCACTTACTTCAGCGGTTTTGACGCAAAATTACATATGTAAAAATAAAACACAGTAATTGAGTCAATATCCAGTCTTGGTTGTTACTACAGTATACCATCAGGTCCATACGTATTTAGAGACAATTTTTGTAATTTTGCCTCTGTACACAAACACCAGTGGATTTGAAATGAATCAATCGAGATGTGATTGAAGTGTAGACTTTCAGCTTTAATTTAAAGTGTAGACTTTCAGGCTCAAAAGAAATTGCACAGTTCACTGATAAGCTGTTTCATGGCCAGGTGTGACCTGTTTCCTTGTTATTTTGTGACAAATTAAGATGATGTGACTGCTGATAGAAGCAGCAGGATGAATTCTGAAGTGTGTGTGAAGCTATATTATGTATAAATATGCTTTCTGCTCAGATTCAGTCAAATGCTGCAAAACTGATAGGACTGCGCTTCACAGTATAGATTTAAGTGTTCTTAAAAAGAACCTCGACTATGAAGACTTGTAGGCCTTAACACGCATGTATTGCCCTCTCCTACTAAAATACATTGTTAGAAACACATGAAATATGTTCATTACTTTAAAAATACTTAATATTTAATACGCATTTTAATCTACGGAGGCCGCCATTACGTGACATGTGCAGTGCACTCTGAGTCAATGACGTAAAATGGTTGCACTTGAGCACTCAAAAGAATTAGCTACTGTCCCCCGCAGCAGGAAAAGAATGCCACACTGTGCTGCTTTTGGCTGTAATTTTCTAGTTCTTGTGTGCTGTGATACAGGGGATATCAGTAAATATAATGAAACCTGTAAGCATCTTTTTTTCTGTATATTCTCATACCTTAAAAGCTCCTGTAAAACTAGCCTAAAACGCCTAGCCAAGGCATACACAAAGTTAACTTAAAACTGTGCGTGAACCATTTGGAGTACATGCATGGTTTTGGTGTCTTTTGAAAGGTGGACTAAATATTTGTACATAATTGGATTGTTTGGACTTCTGCCAGTATAACAAGACTGTTTTTATCAGGATGTTACTAATCAGTGGATTACAATGAGGCTTCATGTGAGGTGAGTTGCCTCCGTTTCATAAGTGTTTGTATATCAGTGGTCTGACAGAGACGTTGATTGTAACTGCTGTTGTGATTGTATCTCAAAATGGTATATATCAATCGAATCAAAAGACTCTTAGCTTTCCAAAGATATGAGTACCTTCATAGACACAGAAGCTGTGTAGATAGCATAGATTTGCTCATCACATGGTGACAGCGCGCCGGCCGTCAGAATCTAACAGGTATAAAAAAGTATAACGTATACGACGGCAAGATGGCCGATAAACTCTAAAATTATTGATATTGGAATACGTTTCATCATAAAACGATAGTTTAATGCATATGCTTACCTTGAATAACAAACGTTCTCGGTTGGCATAGACATGCAGTTGCTACAAAGACACCATGGATTTTGCCCCACTCTCACCTCCTCACTTCTCTGATAGTCTTCATTTTGATGTACATTTTGAGTAATATCTTCTATATTAGCCTCCTCGCTTATGTTACGCTCGGGTTCAAATTGAAAAGGATGAAGATATGTTTATATCGCTGTAGGGTCGCTGGAGAATCAAGACCGTGGCAACCATTTGACGTCACTACCCAGAATGCATTGCGACGTAAACAGCAATGGTGGTCTACGAGTGCAAGGATTTTTATTATTATTTTTAAAAACTGACATCTAGAATGTTTTTGTATAGCACATTTATATAGCGGATGTGAGCATTAATCTAATAAGCCATACAAGCCTTCACAGTTGGGGTTCCCTTTAAATGTCCGATGCATGCTTTTCACTTACTGAAGACAAAACTGAAGGCAGAAAGACCCACACACAAGCAGCAGTTGAAGGCAGCTATAGTAAAGGCCAGGCAAAGCATCTCAAGGGAGGAAATTCAGCATTTGGTGATGTCCATGGAATCCAAGCAGTCATTGACTGCAAAGGATTTGCATCCAAGTATTAAAAATAATCCTAATATTTATAATTGTTAGTTTGTCAAATTATTTTTGAGTCTGTGAAAATGGAGGGACACTACAAAAAATGGCTGTAATTCCTAAACATTTAATGCAACATTTTTGTTAAACCCTGTGAATTAACGCTGAAAGTCTACACTTCTACAATCGCATCTTGATTGCTTCATTTCAAGTCCATTGTGGTGGTGTACAGAGGCAAAAATTGTGTTGCGGTCCAAATACTTATGGACCTGACTGCATAACAATCTTCTAACAGTATATGTGTTACATTTTAGGTGATGTATGTGTCATATTTGAATTTATACCACAGCGCTGTACAGTATGCAGCAGCTCTGTCAGTAGTGTAATGTAAACGATAGGTTTATATTCATGTAACATTATAGAAACAGCTCATTCGCAGGGACTTGTACAACAGACGCTTCACATAATCTAAGACTAATAATAAATGGACTGGGAAAATGTAATGTTATTTAACAAAGAAAATCGTATAAACGTTGATATGGTGAGCTTTTCTGTTAGGAATTGGTTATTTAACATTTGTGAAAGAAGTCTCGGGTGTCAGCACTTTGAAACAGTTTTCCGACACAGGAAAGTGTTCAGGATAGAGGAGTTTATGCTTTCTGTTTTCACACTGTATCCATTTTCATCTTATTAACGTCATGAAACGCTGTATCCATTTTCATCTCATTAACTTCAAGAGAGAGAAATAAGGCTGGTGAGGGAATTGGCACGGCCCGTTGTGTTTTACTCCTTACAAAATATATGACAATACAACTTAACGTCACAATTTGAAAAATCAAGCTAATAATAATAATAATAATAATAATAATAATAATAATAATATTACAAAAGAAAAAAATCCAAAATAATATCTAAGTAAAATTTTTTGTATAATTTCAGACAAAGTTGTTGGTTGTGTGCTCATATGTTTAGACCCTACTATGTATGGTATAACTCATTTAAGCTCATTTCAGTGGGTTTTAATTAAATAAAGAAGATAAAATTGAAAAATTGAAACCGTCTAATTTCTATAAGGTGTGAGCAGAAAGCAGCTGAAACGCATCAGAATTATGCAATATCCACCTACACCATTCCAGTTAACCTTATAGTTAACTGAGTATCAGATAACACAAAGTAAAACAAATCAAAGCATAGTGTGAAATTATCTTTATGTGTAGCCTACATACTTCCTGTTCATGCTGCACCTGCATGTGGATATATGCATATGCACCACACACACACACACACACACACACACACACACACACACACACACACACACATGCACACCAGCATATGGAATTTAGTTTAAACCATATTCCCATGAGGCAATTCATTCTTAACACTGATGAGCTTCTTCTGCCAGAAATAAATGATAGCTGTTATATATTAGCTTCGCTGTCAGACTACAACTTCAGTAAGTGCTTTATCCTGGTCAGGGTCATGGTGGATCTGGGAACACTGAATGTGTTTGATGGGATGTCAGTCAATCTCAAACACACACACACACATTCACACACTTATCACACCTAGAAGCAATGTAGAACAGCCAATCCTGGCCTGTTTTTTTTAATTTGTTGTTGATTTGGGGTTTTTTTGCCTGTGGGATGAAACCGGAAAACCAAAAGGAAGCCCAATTCTTATTTCACAGACCCCTTAAAGTGCTAAAGTGCATTTAGGCTAAATTTAACCAATGAAGTTCCATCATTAGAAGAGAGAACAGTTGTAATAGTCATGGCTCAAGCAACTAGGCTCTCTATTATTTTATTGGATCGTATTAATTTAACTTGGAGAAGGATAAAGCACATAAACCGCATGTGAGCACAATGTGTCATGTGTAAAGCAGGAAAAAGGAGAAGGGAGGCACACAATTCTGAACATAAGGCAACGTTAACAATCACCTCCTAAACAAAACGGTAACTCCTTCTGTAAAGAAAGACCTTTACCTGACTAACACTAGTGTGTAAATGTGGTATTTCATATTTTTAGTCTAACATCTCTAGTGAACTGTTGTGTTTTTGACGTTTATGAGGAAAAAGAAATCTTTAATCGAGTAGAAAGCTGTATCTGATTCAAGGGATGCCAGCTTGAAACGAAAAAAAGGACAATGTAAACTTGCAAAACTTTCAAGCAAGAGATCTTGTCAAACATATTTACCATTTGCCCAGTGGAGCCATCACATATTTTATAGTAAGTGCAGCTGCTGAAGAGTTTGTGAACAAACCACAGTGTGGTTTTTATCCACCGCCATGTTTGCATTCCATTTGGCCCTGAGCTGGATTCCACATTTTCAGTCCAACTGTGCCCTTCTGCCTGCTATCTTGTTAACCCTCACCACACACACATAAATACACATACAGATACCAAGGGCAGAAGCTTTATTCCATCTTCACTTTGGCTAATGGGCCTTGGACTGGCTGAAAGCATTAAAAAAAACTCCAACGTAACCGTTGGTTAAGTTGCTTACACAATCACTAGGGTGCCTTAATTTTCCTTGGGTGTTTGATCCCAGACCCGGCGTTTCAGTGATGGCCAATACGGCCCCATGCTTCACTGTCATCACTCTATATTCTCACCAGAGGAATGCCACTGATTCCTAAGGAGGTTCCAAATGGTTTTCAGCAACATTGAGTCACTCCTGCCAGCCCAAACATTTACCCAGGCTATATTTGGGATGCTCAGAGGGCAGAAGGGAAAGGATATGGCTATGCAAGTTATAACATTACTTGCCTCTCATAATGAGCTTAACATGTAGCCGCCATAAAGCAGCAGCTGTTAATAGGAGGCCTGACAGCTTCCAGTCCCTCACTCTCATTTGTTTAGCTGTGGACCGAGGGGACCAAAAGGTAAACAGCCTGATTGCGTTCTCCTCCGGTGACAAACTCTGGACTCGTGACGTCGGTATTTATTGTTCGAGTCAGCCAACCATCTCGACGTGCTTGTTTTGGATGGGAAACGGGTCATCATGCCAGAGGCGCTCAGGAGAAAATCGGGAACTCATTCCCGCAAACGTGGCTTATGCGGCTGTCCGCAAAAGACCAAGCAGGGAATACAGTTCAGAACCAAATCCCCCTCCAGCGGCAGTGTGGAATGCCTCATGCTTTATTTCCCTGATCAACGACTTCATCTCTCATCGAGAGCAGTGTAAACAGCATGTCACTTTCCACAGCTATACCCTTTTGTTTTAATTTCCGCATCTCTCGCTATTTCTCTTGCTCTCTCCCTTCTATGTTACCTATATCACCAACCTGTCAACTTCTCTTTTTTGTGTTTCGGCATGTTTTCAGTTCTGATGGAACATTTTTGACCACCATTCATTGCCTAGCCAACAGCTCCTTACACCCCACTTTCAGCCTTCATTAGTACTTCTGCTTTGGACTATGGTCTGAAGTGCTCTGTGGTGGGCTGTGCGGGGGTGTAAGAGCTTTAATATAAGAGTAGGTAGGCTCATTGGTGGGTGGCTGAAGTACACAAATCCAGGTATGACTAATATGAAGTGTCCACGTCAAGTGTACATTGAAATTCCAAACACCTTGGCTCCAAGTTCCACCTTATCACCGATACACCAAAGTTTACTCTAATCACATCTGATCACCTCATGTATTCAAGTAGAAAAGGGGAAAAGAAACATTTATGACAACGGTCAAAAATTGGTAGTATTTCATTCTAGAAACTGATGTGAAAGAAACTGAAATCTGTGTTGGTTTATCCCATATGTCCTGCTGTTTTAAAAATGTCTGTGTCTCCAGAAGACATGTGAAAATAGACCAGCCACTTGTGTGGTTTAAGCCATGTTTCCATCCTATTGTTTCTTATCCCATTTAACTTGTAATTGTCCTGTATTACTTAATGCAGGTTCTGCTTCTACTCAGACAGGATTCTCACGTCAGAATAAGTCTGAAAATCATAGCTTATGTTCATGCTGGAAAGGGCAACAGTGGGGAAAAAAACAATGCCTATTTCATGAAGTCATAGTTGTACAGTAACAGACTGGGTTTAATTTAGCATGGAAAGTGTGATTTTCTTATTTTTTTTATTCGTTCTTTAGTACAACCATGCACAGAAGTAAGAGATAAAAAGGGTGTCATTGTAATGTTTAACAAACACTTCCTTCGGACCCTTCACTGTACCCAAACAGTGTCAGACTATTGTCTTGTTTAATTCTGTGAGTGATGTCTGATCTTCACGGGTGCCTCCCGGCCCTCACTAATTGCTTGACAGATTTCTTAAGACTGGCTCGCCTCAAGCTGTTTTCAAATTACTTCTCAGTTCCATAAAAACCTACCGGCCTGATGAAGAGATCTGGGCCAGGACTTCAAACATGCAACTTTATGGTAAACGTTTGGCAGCACGAGCATGCAACGAAATTCTCACTTTTAATGTCCGATCCTCCTAACTAACGGCTTAAGCAGAGCGGCTTTGAAGTGCGCCACACCGCCCCATTAATGGTGAATGTTATTCGGGCTTTATTTGCAGCGGCTGTGCCTGCCAAGAGGCTGTACATTGGAAACTCAATCAGAGAGGGCTGCGAGCGGTCTACATGGCAGATCACAAACCTACAGTGAAGCACAAAGGCTTTTAAAACACACACATACAGATGTACATATGCAAAGACCAGTCACAGTGACAATGTGCAACCCACACATACACTGACATGCAGTGTGTAGGCCTTACACATGCAAGTAGGAAACTCAAACAACACCCCCCCCACCCCACCCCCCCACCCCACCCCCCCACACACACACACACTCCATAAGTTTGACTGACCCTTACCAGATGAACTTGCCTACACTAAAATGTTCACAGGTGCAGGCTATAACTGTTCACCCGGTCCTGTTGAAATGGAGATTTCTGTTTAGTGGCTTCTCCAAATAAAGTTCCAGACTGTATACCAGTTCAGAGGAGCATGTCGCTCTGTGAGGTTACACAGCCCCAGGCATATGCTTGAATATGTGCACTCATGAAGTACAGTGCAGTTTCCAGTGCAGTTCATCTAGGTAACACTTTATAATATCATTAATACATCATTAATAAATATGAGCTAATCATTAGTTGTTAGTCACTGTACAGCTCGGCTCAACCACACTCAAGCCAACCAGGACGGCTAGGAACCTTGGGGTGATTCTCAATGACATCTTGACCTTTACAGAGCACAGCTCAACAACTGCATGGTCCTGTAGGTACATCCTGTGAAACATCAACAAAATCAGACCCTACCTCACCGAACAGGCTACACAGATACTAGTCCATGCTCTTGTTATCTCAGAACTGGACTACAGCAACTCACTACTCTCGAGTTTCCCATCCAGCTCCATCAAACCCCTTCAAATGATTCAGAATGCTGCAGCACACCTCGTCTTCAACCAGCCCAAGAGAACCCATGTCACACCCCTCTTCAATTTCCCTCCACTGGCTTCCTGTAGCCACCTGCATCAAATTCAAGGCCTTGATGCTCACCTACAAGACCTTGTCTGGAACAACACCCTCCTACCTCAACTCTCTCCTGAAGGCTTACGTTCCCTCACGCAATCTGCGATCAATCAACGACCAATGCTTAGTAGTGACTACTCAGCATGGCTCAAGATCCCTTTCAAGAACCTTCAAACTAACTGTCCCTCAGTGATGGAATGAACTTCCAAGTTACTCTTGCACTTACACCTGTACTCTGCGCACTTTGCTTCTTCTGGAACTCAATTAATGGATCTTGTATGGTAGCACTTCTTGTATTGTTCTCTGCTTAATATCACTTTGCTTGTATTTTATCATTTGTAAGTCGCTTAGGATAAAAGCATCTGCTAAATGAATAAAAGTAAATGTACTCTTTATAGAATAGCACAGTTGGTCAAAAGGTGTGCATTATTTGTGTATAACAGTGCAGCTCGGACTGCAGTTTTGGCTGTAACAAGAACAAAAGATTTAAATAAATATGATAATTCAAATAATTTTTTGTTTCTAAAATAAACAGTTCATGCACTTAACTTGTATAATGGATGCTCCACTTTGGGGGGCAGTGGTGGCTTGACAGTTAAGGCTCTGGGTTACTGATCAGAAGGTTTGGGGTTTAAGCATCAGCATTGCCAAGCTGCCACTGTTGGGCCCTTGAGCAAGGCCCTTTCTTTAACCTTCTCTGCTCCAGGGGCTGTATCATGGCTGACCCTGTGCTCTGACCCCAACTTCCTAACATGCTGGGGTATGCAAAGAAAAGAATTTCACTGTGCCGTAATGTAAATGTGACCAATAAAAGACCAATAAAAGACTCTCTCTGTATATATATATATATATATATATATATATATATATATATATATATATATATATATATATATATATATATATATATATATATTATATATATATATAGTTGTTTAACAAAGAAAAATGTATCATCATTGATGTGGTGATGTTTTTCTTAGGATCTTAGGAGACACTTCTTTAACATTTATGGAAGGAGTCTTGGGCGTCATAGGACAGAGGACTTTACATTTTCTGGTTCCGACAAACTGTGGTTTTTGAGAGAGAGAGAAAGAGGCAGGCTGGTGAGGGAAATACTGTTTATCATTGCAATAATGTAAGTGAATACAGGAACTAACTTGTCTGGCAGGCGTTCCACAACATTAAGTCTAACTAAAAACCACTAAAATGTGCAATTTATCATTGTAACGTTGTAATTGTTGGCAAATCATTGTTGTATAAGGAGAATAACACACTCCAGTCCGTGCGGTCTGATATACGGCCTGTTGTGTGTTGCATCTTACATAAATGACAGTTATTGTAAATGTTTGTATACAGTATTACCTAATAATAGTGATGAAAAAAAGTATTACTTATGCAGAATTTTAGCATTAACAAATGTGTATACATTATTAATGGAGCATTAATAAGTGTTTATAAATGAGGTCATGTACCTCGTCATGTGTATACTCATGATTACCGTGTAAATGTTTTTTCCTCTACCATCTTTCCTGTATATTACAATATCTTCCTTTGTTCTTTAAAAAATGAGCCGTAGTAATTAGTACTTTAGTACATGTGTAATTTCATTTAGGAAGAATTAGTGACTAATACAGACTTAAGCTAAGTGCTTGCATTACATGCAGTCATGTTGGATCAGACAGATTCACATACTTGTTAGTGCGAGTGCACATACAGTACTGTGCAAAAATCGTAGACAGCCTATTTTTTATATGAATTTTGCCTTAAGATGTTTATTTTCTGATGTATTGGGTCAGTAAAAAACATTTTAAAGTTCCAAACATTCCTATCTATATCTGTTATTCCTATAGATGCTGGATTTTTGATTTCCATGAGCTGTTAAGCCATAATCATCAAGATTAAAACAAAAAAAAAGGCTTGAAATATTTCACGTTATGTGTAATGAATCTAGAATATATGAAAGTTCTACTTTTCAAATTAAATTACGTAAAGAACTTTTTCACGATATTTACATTTTTTGAGATGCAGCTATACACTACTTTTCAGACAACAACATGAAACATGAATGCTGGCTGTCAGGGATTATCTGCAAAAACAGAGGAAAGTGTGAAAGATAGACATAGAGATGTAGAGAGAGTACTTTACTGACCCCCAAGAGGAAATTTGTTACGTTTCCAAAAGAATTGTGGCAGATTCTTCAAAATCCTTAGAAAAACTTATGCCAATGTTCTCAAATTGTATAAAATGTGCCTTAGATTATGCATTTTTTAAAGGCAAACGGTTATGACACCAAGTATTGCTCTTTTTTTTTTTTTTATTTAGTGCTGTTTACTGCTCTTTATAGATTCTTTTAAATGTGGAAACCATGTAACTTCATTATTTTTGAAGGCGTGTTTGCTTTCCAGTATTTCTTTACACTTACCTAAGATTTTTGCACAGTACTGTACTGTATTTGTTGAGTTCTACACTCTTAGACTACACTCCAGACCGAGCATGTCATCAGCTTAACTAAGAAAAAAACCAACATGAGCTTGAATTACAGTGATCTACATCAAGATCTGTTATGGATGTCTTGGCTAAATAATTGATTTAGTGCAGAGCGTTTTAGCTTTAATTGCTTCTTTTCTTTCTGTCCAGGTTGCCATAGTGAGCATGAGTGTAGCTTGTACCATGTTGTAAAATGTGTAAACCATTGCAAAATATGTTTTAATTGAGATAAATGATGTAACTTTCTTTAAGAGTGTTTGAGGTCACTCTTGTTGAGCAAATTTAGTTTGCAACATTGTATAATAAAAAGTTCTTGATTTCGGGTTGCTCTTGAGCTAGTCTAGATTAACAGGTGATTTGTAAATTTGTATATTTAAATGTTTACCAATTAATTGCACACATGGGGGAAAAAAAGAACAGTTCCTGTAAAAAGATCTGTACCTAATGACTGCCTGTGTTTTGATTTAGGATATGGACATGCCTATTTATACAGTATGTCAAAAATGTCATATCGTGATTTTTAAAGGCGTTTTCATAATACACAATATGTATCAAGATATGTACACTTTAAGACATCTCAAGTTGTTTAAATGGAAGTTCACCTGATGCCTTAAAAACGTGAGTAAACTCAACTTCTAAAGATTAAAAGACAAAGATTAACTTTGTTTCAACTCAAAAGTAATCACAGGTAGTCAAGAAAATAGTTTACTTTAAGTTTCATTTCTGAAAACGTATAATCTTGAGTTCAATATCCAAAACTTCATTGTGACAGCTGGAGTTAAAGAGAAGAAATAAGTTCACATAACTTAATGGGGATATCATGTTTTACAGGTTTGCTCACAAATTTAAATAAAATAAAAAAATATATATTTCCTCATTTTTATTTACAAAAAAAATATTTAGCACAGGTGATTAAGTACAAAATGTCACTATCAAATTAGATGCTTCCAATCTCTATATGCTTCCAATCTCTCGCTCTCTCTCTCTCTCTCTCTCTCTCTCTCTCTCTATATATATATATATATATATATATATATATATATATATATATATATATATATATATATATATATATATATATACATATATATATATAAGCAATAACAATATCCACAGTATCTCAGAAAACCATACTGTGACTTATTACTACAAACAGGTCAATAACTATCAAATTGGCTTAAATTGAAACTATTTAGACCACAAGTCTGTTTTGTGATTTTATCTGTGTTTTTTTTTTTCTTGATATTTTCTCATTGTGTAAAGTGCTTTTACTGCTTTTAAGGCACTATATAACAATAAAGTTTATTTTTATGATTATTATTATAAATTCATGACTTACACACATTTATTAACAAGAGTTTTAGATCCATACATATAGCCATAGATTACAACATAAATGCTTAGCCAGTAAATATACATTGTCATATATACACATTGTATAAATTATTTAAAAAATTATGTTTTCAGTATAAACTTCTATTTCTCATTGATTCTTTGTAATTGAATTGTTTTTCTAAAATATCTAAAATTCCTAAAACATTTTAATTCTGAAGGAATATATTGTAATATTATAAAGATATAGGAAAACATGTGCATTGTAATCATGAGCACACACATGAGCAACTACAGGAACTGATTTATAAGCACTTGTTAACTTTGGAAGTTTGGACATTTGGAATAAATTTTGCTCATAGTTATAAATGATCAAATAACAGTGTACACACACCAACAATAAAATGAACTATTATTTATAAAATATGTTATATTATCATTTATGATGTATATTTATGACAAAATCTAAATAGCAAATTATTTGTTCATACCTAAAATGAAGTATTAATGAAAGTTATTAGAAATGGTTATGTACTGATCGTTAAGAAGATGTACTTACTCTCAAAATCTGAGTATTCAGGCATCAGGATCCCTATTTTTATTAATATGTGATGAATCTTGGAAATGTCTGCATCTATAAAATAGAATAAATTGTAAATGCTGTGCAACAGTCATTCTATATGTTTCTGATTCAGAAGGTTAAATCATACATCAGTGGTTTTGAAATTGGGGTCTATGCATTAATAAATATGTGTGATATTTGTTTTGTAACAGCATGCTGACTGTGGAAGCTCAACTACATCAGCTAATACAGTTATTATAACTAGTATTTATTTATAGTGTACTTATAGGCCGAATTGACAGACACTTAAAATTATTGAATTCGTACAAATGTGTGTTTTTAAAAAAAAAAAAAAAAAAGTTGTTAAAGCTAAATATATATATATAACAATTTGAATTTTAGCTAGGAAAAGCTCTATCAACCTTTAACGCAATGTAACTGGTTTGGTTTCTGTAAATAGAAAGTTCAGGAATTTAAAAAAAAAAAAAAAAAACAGTATATAATTTAGGTACTATCTTGCCTAGTGAGAGTAATTTGTAATTGTTTAAATGATTATACACATAAAATTAATCTACTCTCTGACCATATGGAAGAGGTCTGTAAAAAAAACTTTTCCCACTAAGATGGGTGCAAACTAGTAATGCAGCATAAAGGAAAATGTTTTAGATTTCATAATTGGCCAGATAGAATTAGAAAGTGCTCTACTGCTGTTTTTATTCATTTATTTATTTCTTCAATTAATCATTTCTTCTTCTCTTTCAGCGTGTGACTGTCACCCAGTCGGTGCTGCAGGTAAGACCTGTAACCAGACCACAGGCCAGTGTCCGTGCAAGGATGGTGTGACTGGTATTACCTGCAACCGCTGTGCTAAAGGATACCAGCAGAGTCGCTCACCCATCGCCCCCTGCATCAGTAAGAGAATCCTCTCTCTCTCTCTCTCTCTCTCTCTCTCACTCTCTCTCATTCTGCTGGCAATCTCCCAACAAATAACACACTGGCATAAAGAGGAGTAATAAATCATAGTGCTACTTTATAGGGGTTTAATGCGTGACATTATTAATAGATAACTCAAGGGCTTCTCAGGGGTAGCATTACGTCGTAGCAACCTGACAAACAGACAAAAATGTTTCATAATAAACAAAAGATGGCACGTAAATTCAAATAAATATTAAATGACATCTGTTAACCGTGGTATAAATTGCTATTGCCATTTTAATAGCTCTTGAAATGTTCTGCACAGGTGTCTTATAAAAATGTAATCATATACAGTAAAAGCATTAACTTACTGCACCTTTAGTTTTAAGTTCAAATAGATCACAGTACTATTTGTTCATTTGTACAGCAACTGTTTATACAACAAGCTTTAACTCAGCACTCCCATGGGAATGTAGTGGATGACACCCTAAAGAAAGTTTACCTAAACACTTACTATTCATGAATTCATGGCCTTTTAATTTCCGGGCTGCGTCCCCTGTTCCAGTTCCTTGGAGGGACATTCTGCTGTTTGACCTGCGCTAAAGCAAACAGTCCATACAGGACTAGCTGACAAGACCGGGCCTGGTGTCCTCTCAGTGATGGCCTCGTCAAAGCCATGAATCTAATGGTCTGCTCTACAGCCATGATTGGTGATGTGTTTATTGGCAGTATCAACACGGCTGCAGATTCCGTTTCCGTGGTGATAAACAGCAGGACCACACAACAGACAGTGAGGGTGGGGGAGCGCAAGGTGGAGGGGTGACTGGCAGTCATCCCTGCCTAGCTGGCATCGCCCGATAACATAATAGCAGGGACAACACAATGCAAGTCTGTTAGTATTTATTTCTACTGTTCTTCCATATTCTAATGCACGTTACTGTCAATACAATACAATACATTTGCTCTTTAGACAAAGCTATCTGGAATATGGAACTGTTCTGATATGTTTGGCAAGGTTTCACTAAAGCGAAATGAAACTTGTGGACCCTGTAGAATAAGGTTTTCCTACATTTTACTGAGAGAGTAACAAATCTACTGTAAACCTCAGGAGCAGGCCCTAGCGCTAGAGCTGCAAAGATTTGGTTTCTTATATATTTTGTGAGATAATGTGTTTTAGTTTTAATAGGTTGATAAAAAAAAATGATATCAAACATTTTGCCAGCTGCAGTTTTACTGTGTCTGGAGTCCCCAGTGGTGTATATCTTGCAAAAGCGAACAATGTAGAATGTAAAGCGTGTGCTTCGAGAAGCAAAACCTATTAAAACCAAATACACGCTTTTTCATCAGCGATCAATAACATGGCTATTAAAAAGGGGCCTTGAGACTCCTCGAGTCTTAATAAATCATTACACAATATATTCTATTCTTAAAGAGGTTTGTTTGAGTAATACTTCTGCTTTTCACTTGAAAAATGAAAGCGAAAAGAAAAGAGATGTGGCATTGAGAGAATTTATTTTTTGGTCATTTTCCTTGTTTTGTTTTCCTGCTTACAGAGATTCCAGTCGCTTCTCCCACTGCAACGTACACCAGTTCTGAAGAACCATCAGGTGAGTCAAAAATACAAAAATAATCGAATCCTTTGTAAAGTCTCTGCAGTTGGAGCAAAACTGAGCTGCTTCTTCTAAAATACTAACAGGCCTAATATTGGACGCAACCAAGTAGAACATTGTGGAACAATCTCATTTGCATTCATTTTAACCAGCTTGTTCATTGTTCTTCTTTTCCTTTTCTTCTTTTTCTTCCTTTTCCACCTCCTCTTCTTGTTCTTTGATCTTCATTCTGACTTAAAATTAAAGCCATAACCATAGCAGGACATATAAAGCATGCCAAAAAGTGATTCCCAGGATTTTTTCCTCCTTTTACAAAGCTTCACAACGGCAGCTGTACATGGTTTTCATTCCCGTTTGTTTTTCCACAACGGAAAATGCAACCTGCATACCAAACAAGGGGCCAATCCTTACCAAAGAACATTGCACACTCAGTGATTCTTCATGAAGCCTATTCATATTAATATATGACAAGCCGTTCTCATTTGTCTACGTTATACCGACACTTATTAAATTATAACTCGCGGGTTCTTTTGACGTGTTTTTAGCACATCTCCAGCTGTGGTTAGCCAAAGGCAGACGGATTCTTAATCTGATTACGTGCTTCATTTGCATGGGTTTGTTTCTCAGTCACACTTTTCCCTAGGCACAATGCTCTCGTGCTCCTTTTCACACCTTATTATCTCATCAGCCTGGTCACTGTCAGATCCACAGGCGCCTTGTAACGGTCATTATGTCAACCAAATCAACTGTAGATAATACAGTTAGCTAGAATTTTCAGGGAAATTGCTGCTTGACACCAAATCATGAAGTATATAGGAGGTTGAGATATTAATGGATCAGCGGAAATTGGGAAAAGTGGATTTGCAGTGCACTAGGGAGACTAAGACCATTTAGTCGTTATGGCAGCAGCAACATGTAGTGAATCAACCTCTGGTGTGGTCCCCTGGTGGAGCAGCAGACTGTAACATGGCCTCTGTTGAGAGCCTCCACAAAGCGGGCATTTGTCTCACAGCAGGGGCCGGGTGTTAATGAGGCCTGTGGGTGTGATGGGCAGCGCTGGGCTTTGTGTTGCCCCCCTAATGGCAGCCTGGGTGTATCAAAGAGAGGCAGGACGGGGGCGGACGGGGCTCACAGGCTCACAAAGCCACCCCATTCCTACGCACTACATTTACATGAAAATGAGGCGTGGTCGATGTGGTTTCATCAAATTCATTTACTTTTCGGATCTTCCTCTCTTGTTCCTGCTTACTCCTTCTGTCTTTCCATCACTAATTTCCTACCAAACATTTTTCTATCATCCTTAACCATCTCATACGTCATTAGAAAATTTCTCGAGGCATATTTATACCATGCTCACTATCTCACAGGTCTTCTTTGGAGTCTCTCCATACTTCTTAGTCTCTACTTACTTACTCCCTTTCTAGCCCCCAGCCCCCAATCCCCTCCTCCTCCCCCTGTAAACTTCTTTTTGGTGTGGCGTTTTTTTCCCGCCCCATCATTGCCCTGGCAACCTCATTCACACGGAATAGAAAGAGCCATGAAAAGGGAGGGCTAAACGGAGGCCTGGAGAAAATAATGAAGTTTGTCCATATTCAGCCGAAAGCTGAAAGGTCCCCTTTCTCCCATTTCCCTCTCTCCTTTTCCTCCTCCTCCTCCTTCTCCTCCTCCACCCTTCACTGCAACCCCACCACCCCCGCCCCCTCAGAAAACGAGAAACCTCCGGGTTATTACCACCATGTGAGGTAGCCACACCGGGAGACTTTCTGGTTCCAATTTGTGTCAGTCAGTAGAGAGACGTCAGAGGAGTCATTTGCTCAGTCTGGTCTCAGTGGAGCTCGGCGTCTGTCCAAAAGGTGCCTCACTTTGCCTCAGCGAGGCACCGGGTCATCACTGAGGCCTTGTGTTATGTTCCAGCGCTCAGGACACTTTCAGAAAGAAATACTAACTTCAGGTGGTATTAATCATAGAGCCTGGAGTCTGATTAATACAGCCCAAGATTCACTCTACCATGTCATATCTAGACCAGGTTCTACAACTGAAAGGAGTGTAGCCTAATTTAATTCTGCTGATTTGAATTAAATTACAGGCCTTGGAGGGAAGACCTCTCTCAGCAGTGCTTCCCAATCCTCTCAATGGCCTTCCTTTGAGTTTAAATGACCTCTTTACCTCCAGCACGGACATCCTTAATATTGAGCCTGGGACAGAATGGGGGGATGGAGAAGCTGGACTGAATAATAACGGTGAGAAAAGAACCGAACAGTTCTTTTCTAATCTGATCTAATCTGGCACTCAGTGGTGTATGGGATGTATGGATTGCACAATGCTAGACACCATCTGGGCATGGAATAACATTTTACTGCATTGTGCAGCTGTGTAAAAAAAAAAAAAAGCAGGGCCAAGAAACAGAGTATAAAAGAATATAAATGTAAAATGATTCAAAATCCAGGCTTCTGAGATGCACTTAAAGGTGCAACATCACAAAGCTAATATTAAATGCCTCGAGAAACTGGATTCAATGCCAGGTTCTCGAGTTTGATATACATTATCTGGGCCCATCCAGGGTGTATTCCCACCTCATGACCAGTATTCTGAATCCACCACCTCAGACCAGGAAAAAACGGTTACTGAAGATGAAATTAATGAATTCCTATGAATAATCTGAACCTCACACTGTTTCAGATATACCAAAGTCTTTTCAGAATTCTCCACCTGATTCGTTTTTTCCACCCCTTTTCCTTCGACAGACTGTGATTCCCATTGCAAGGCCTCCAAGGGCAAAATGAAGGTCACCATGAAGAAGTATTGCAAGAAGGACTTTGGTGAGTGACTGACACTCTAGACACACCATTGCTTTCTGAGTGATGGACATTGCATTGTAAGGGCAGAGTTTGCAGCTGAAACTGAGGGGTTTTAATAATCAACATCATTTACTGCATTAGTTAACATTAACAAACCATGAACTTCAGTATTAGTAAACGAAGTAATGTTAAGAAAATATCTATAAGTGAATAGTAATAAGTAATAAGTCAGTTAATGTGTGTATAAACTGATGTCATTAAAAGGTAACAATCCATGACTTCAAATAAATCTACATAAATGAGCAACTATTAAATTACAGTTTATTCATACTGAGATCTGGTCTCTATAAGTACCGAAACTTGTTACTCAGCCTCACTTCTGAATTTTGCTAGTTAACATCCGCAAACACAAGTTTTCATTTTGGTCATTTTGATATGGTAAGGACATTACTTATTGCAAGTTTTCATCATTTGGCTTCATTATTAATATATATATATGTGTGTGTGTGTGTGTGTGTATATATATATATATATATATATATATATATATATATATATATATATATATATATATATATATATATACACACACACACACACACAGTGTTATACAGTGTAGTAACGAACATGGTTTGTTCATGTTAACTTAAGTGTTAATAAAGTCTGCTAAGGGAAACTTAATGTGATGTGTTACCTAAGCATTACATAATTGCAGGAACACAGTGAATGCTGAAATGAGGAATTCTAACTATTAAAATTAAAAAATTTAAGTCAAAAAATTGTCATACAGTGACAACAGGTGGGACAAAACTCTTAAAATTTATTACTCACAGTTGTATCCCAAGTGGAAATTATATACACTTCCATCCCCTTCCTAACCTCTATCTGTCTCTCCTCTATATTGCTGATGGTTTATTCATGGGATCTGGGTTGAAGTTTGTAGCATCAAAGCTTACGGCTCAGCACGACTTGCCTGATGCACATGCTCATACTGTCTCACTGCCTGCAGAGGACAAAGGGGACAGCTGGTTCCTGTTGGAATCCCAGACGTGCAGGCAGTTCACGAGCACAAATTCTTGCATACGTATTGATAGAAGCTAAAGGATTTATAAGCATCGTAAAAACACCATCACTCCAGGCAAGTCGTACCTCTCAAACCAACACAGGCACCAATCTGATCTACGTTTTTTTTTTTTTGTTTGAACTACCACCCCTCTAATGGCAGGTTTATTGAGTATATGAGTATATGAAGATCTCTTATATATATATAAAATAAAATATGAGCAAAGAAGGCTGTGAAAAATTGTCTTTATTGTTTAACTTTTTTATATTTTTATATTTTGTTTTTAAAAAATTCACAAAAATGCTCAGCTCTCATGGATATGAAACAGTTGCAAACGAAACGCAGGTTTATAAAAAATATATATCTTTGTTAAATATAGGTGTGCAACAATTATTGGCACCCTTTTAGTCAATACTTTGTGCTACCTCCCTTTGCCAAGATAGCAGCTCTGAGTCTTCTCCTATAATGCCTGATGAGGTTAGAGAATAAATGGCAAGGGATCTGAGACCATTCCTCCGTACAGAATCTCTCCAGATCCTTCAAATTCTGAGGTTCATGATGGTGGACTCTCCTCTTCAATTCACTCCACATGTTTTGTATAAGTTTCAAGTCAAGGGACTCGGATGGCCATGGCAGGACCTTGATTTTTGTGGTCAGTAAACCAAGATAACAGCTCTGAGTCTTCTCCTATAATGCCTGATGAGGTTGGAGGATACATGACAAAGGATCTGAGACCATTCCTCCATACAGAATCTCTCCAGATCATTCATATTTCGAGGTCCACACTAGTGGACTCTCCTCTTCAGTTCACCCAACACGATTTCTATGGGTTTCAAGTCAGGGGACTGGGATGGCCATGGCCTTGGCCCATCTTAAGCTTTCTGACAGAGGCAGTCAGGTTTTCATTTAATATCTGTTGATATTTGATAGTCCATGATGCCATGTATCGTAACAAAATGTCCAGGTCCTCTGGCAGAAAAACAGTCCCAAAACATTAAAGAGGCACCAACATATTTAACTGTGGGCATGAGGTACTTTTCCATATAACTCCCTCTCTGTGTACATCAAAACCACCTCTGGTGTTTACTGCCAAAAAGCTCTATTTTGGTTTCATCTGACCATAGAACCCGATCCCATTTGAAGTTCCAGTCGTGTCTGGCAAACTGAAGATGCTTGAGTTTGTTTTTGGATGAGAGTACAGGCTTTTTTCTTGAAACCCTTCCAAACAACTTGTGGTGATGTAGGTGACTTCAGATTGTAGTTTTGGAGATTTTCTGACCCCAAGACACAACTAACTTCTGCAGTTCTCCAGCTGTGATCCTTGGAGATTTTTTGGCCACTCGAACCATCCTCTTCACAGTGTGTTGAGACAATATAGACACACGTCCCATTCTAGGTTGATCCATAACATTTCCTATTGACTGGAACATCTTAATTATTGCCCCGATGGTGGAAATGGGCATTTTCAATGCTTGTGCTATTTTCTTATAGCCACTTCCCATTTTGTGAAGCTCAGCAACCTTTTGCCACACATCACAGCTATATTCCTAGGTCTTACCCATTGTTATGAATTACTAAGGGAATTTGGCCTAAATCACTGTTGAACAATTTCCTATTCCTAGTCACCCAGGTGTACAAAAAAAAAGTAAAATATCAGTGGTAATATACTTCAAATATATTTTTCGCATATGAATTCATAGGGGTGCCAATAATTGTTGCACACCTATATTTAACAAAGATTTTTTTGGGGGGTTAAACTGTGTTGTGTTTGCAATTGTTTGATATCCTTGAGAGCAGAGAATTTTTGTGAATTGTTTGATCAAAAGATCAAAAGGTTAAACAATAAGGACAAATTTTCGTTGTGATTACAGCATAATGTATGCTTTTTATAACTGTGTTTAATAAAAATTGCCAAAAAAAATTTTTTGAACACCAACTGAAAAGCAATTACTAATAGAACGTGAGAGAATAAATTAAATGTGCATAATAAATATATTCCTGAATGAAACAGTAGTTGGACTAATTGTTTCACACAGTTTTACTGTTTTATGAAGTTTTATCTGTCAGACCCCAATACTGGAAACTATATGAACCTAAATAATGAAAGTTATTAGAGCATTTTTCATTAAACAAAACTATCAATTATTATGATTATTGCTATAGAGTAATCTTATCGCAAAAAACATTGCACAGAGATCAGGAAGAGATGAAGATGATGAAAGTGAAAAAGACTATACATAAACACCCACTTACAAGAAAACACCAAGCAAATCATAGCACAGAATATTTCAAGATTCAGTGAAAGTGCTTTACAAGTCAATAAAATACATTATTATTATTATTATTATTATTATTATTATTATTATTATTATTATCATTATTGACAGTTGGATAACAACAATAACAACATCAATAAGAATGATGATGATAAAGTAATATCAACGCCAGACATTCAGACACAACCCAAGAATAAAACAAAAGCATAAAAGTGCTGGATAATAATAAATAAATAAATAAAAACAAATACACACAATCAGGCGAACACACAGCAGCCCCTCAGGCCATTCAGAGTGCATCTTGTCTTTAGATCAGTAGCATCATATCAATATTAATGTCTTATTGCCTCTGATTAATTTTAATCAGTCATTTAAAATCAGCCCACAGCTGTCTCTTTTTGTGTACTGTTCTCCTGATTGTCCGGCTGTTGTGAAAAAATAGATATATTAATTAATCCCTGTTAGCTGAAGCAGAAACAGTGTTGGAGGGAGAGCTGGAGGGAGCTGTTAATATCCGTCAGTGGTTATACATGTGGACCGTAATCCTTCTACCCTGGAACTGTGGATTAATTATTTCTCTAATGTTCATTCATTTTGGGTTTATTCTTTGTAAGGAACCTATTTATGGTGATACACTGGAGGAAATGCAGCAGTGTGTGGGCTCAGCTCTCAATCTGGCTCTGGTTACAGGGTTCTTCAGTGTATGTGTGTCTGAGAGCCCTGACGAAGTTCCCTTTCTTTAGGCAATAAAATCTCACTCCCAAGTTCTGGCACGAATCAATGTATCAATCCATCATTTGATATAGTGTCCATGATACCATGCCAGTCCTCTAGAGGAAGGCTTTGGCTGGCTGATATAAATTTCCTTACTGCGTAATTCAAAACAGTTCAAAGCTCACACATTCTATTCTACAGTTTTCTGTTATATTAGTGTAAAGTCAAATTATTTTTACCTTTGCTTTCCTTCCCATTCTACTATTATGAACCACTTACATCTCCCAGTAGTTAAGAAGTATAAATAGAAGAACTGGCTTTCCCTTTGTTTTTGACCCAAAACAAAGCAGTAAGACAAAGTGAAAAGCTTCCATGGACTATTCGGGTTCCTCAGCATGCGTTCTGGGCAGCTGGGCGATTTTCGCGACGCATCGCATGCAGCAAATGGACCATGCTATTCCTATACAGGGCTGTCAGCCGCCCAGAAAGCTTCACAATTCATCAATCAAAGCCGGGGAGGAGAAACGGTCACAAGCGCTTTTAAATGCGTCCAAATAAGCATGGAAATATATCTTCTGTTTTCCTCATTCATAAGGCCATAAAATGCGAAGGAGAAAATGTGATCCGTCTGAAACAACTTGACAGAAGTAAAAAACAAGTTGTCATATTCATTCTCTTAATGATTTTTTAATGTGTGCAGAGCTATTTTTCATTTAGACCTTTATGGGGGGTTGAAAAAAGTTTCTGCCATCTTGCCTTATGAAGCGAAATTTTCTTTTCCTGAAGGGTTGCTCTTTTCTACACTCTTCACGGTTAAATCTGAGCCTAAGAGTTTTAGTCACGTCTCTTTGTGTGGCCGTGTGTTTGCACACCCTAAAACATCCTTTGTGTCTGTTTGTGTTCTGTGGGTGTCCAAGGCACAGTTTAAACAGAGCCCAGTCCGTCTCAACGCTCTGTCGCCAGCTGACATCAGGTGCTAAATCTGCCCTCTACTGACAATAAGACGGAGATCGAAAGAAATATTTGCTGCTCATCCTCTTTTATCTTCTGTCTCTACGGAGACAGCAAGCATAAAGAGCTGCATTTTCACTCGCCAACCCCTTAGTCTCGTACTGGGAGCTGTGCACAATGAATCAAAGCGCCGTGTGCGTGTGACAGTGTGTCAGTCCCGAACCATGCCACACATACTCGCGACAAGGCCAGCAGTCAGTATGGTGATAAGCGTCTGGGCGTAGGGTGGCCCAGCGGGGGTGTGAGCATGAGCTTCATGCTGCTAATCAAGCGCACTAATTAGATTAGCCAGGACTTGTGTGGGGCGAGTGGGACTAGTGGGTCACGGCCCAGCGCACCGCCCAAACACACATACGAGCTGGCAGGGCTCTCGTGCCACTCATCAACCTGCCTTTATTTCTACTGATCTGTTGGCACAGTGCCTTACTAGTATGCATTTATAGCTGTCTGAATGCTTTGGTGATTCCTCCAGCAGCCCACGTCCTTCTCACAGTGCTGCCCATGAGCTCATGCGTGGCTCATCAGTGGCTCCTGCAGAGCTGTAATGAAGCTCCTGGATCAGATTCTCACGGTGCTCTTGAGCCGGGTGCTTGGACCCTGCAGGCTCGGTGAGCCGATGAGGTCGGAACACTTCTACTAGAATCTTCTCTGCGGCTGGGAAGATAAATAGTGGTTTCCCATCCAGAAGCGCCAAACCTCACCACACTCTTCTCTACTCTTTTTATCTCTCGCTCTGTCTTTGGCCGCAAGAGTGGGCTCAAGCCCAGAGAGCCAGCGGGGATGAATGGCGAGCCCGTGGGAGTGCACTCTCCTCACGCCGACACTGCTCTTTTCTTCTCTCAAATTGGGTGCAATTTGCTCACAGCAGGCCCCCCGCTGCCAAGCCAGGACATTCCACTGTGTTAGAGGGGACGATTCATGCCCCTGTCACTAAAGAGTACAACAGTGGGAGGAAGAATAGAAATTGAGCACTTCCCGTGTCAAATTGACATAATGTCCCTAATGGCGTATTTCTCAAACATGATTCACCTTGAGTTAACAGGTGGGTCAGCATCACTCATTTTGTAAACGTGCATTGTTTGTTTTTTTTATTAACATTTCCCTTCTTGGAGGATTTGTGAGGTTCACACCACAAAGCATGGTCTCACTTCCAAACAAGGTCAATTTTCCCTAATTGTGAAATAAGGACTCTTAGCTAGGCCCCCTCTGGGCCCTCTGGGCCTTTCTGGAACGTTCCCCCATGAAACCACTTCATCATGAGCACAGATTAGCTCATGAGCTCGGACTCTGTGTGTGCAAAATGATGTGACGCTGGCGTAGCTTTGCACCATTCGGTCGTGTTTGTTTGACGGGGTAATATACACTTGTATTTCCTAAAGATTCTAAAAATTCAATGAGGTTTTTTTTTGGTTTTTTTTTGCCTACTGGCAACATTACCTATTTTGCTTCTTGTGAATAACCTCCAGCCTTCTGGCATCACCTATGTATATATTTTGAAGCGGTCAAGATCTTACCCAAAACCAAGCAAAGAAGTGAATGATGAAACAGGTACTTTACACCTCCACCCCGTCTCCTTCTATCAATCCTGGTGGAGGAAAGCTGAGTGTTTCCAAGGCCCCTTTCACTGTAGTGCAACATTACAGCAGGTCCCGCAGGAGAGGGGAGGAGGCGTTTGCATGCTCTCGGCGGGCACACATTGTCTTTGGCTGTGAGTGCTATGGCAACTGTTGCTGCAATACGGAGCATGCGGCCCAGGACAACAAGAAAAGGTCAGGGGTCAGGGTGTGAGGAGAGAAGGAGGGGAGAGGTTCAGAAAGAGCAAGTTAGCCCACTTTTAAACTTGCAGGAATATATAGAACGCATAGAGAACGCAGGTTAAAAATATTTATAAATGTATTGTATATCTAAGATGAAGTGTGTTATCACGTGCTGCTCGAGATTACAAGTTTTATTTGCCAAATAACACACCGTATAATATTGAGTGTCAGGTTCATGTGGTACATTTGTATAGTAAAAGTCTATATGAATGGGCATTCTAAATGTTTTCTAATGCTCCAAACTGATTTAAGAAATTGATTAGTCCACTTGTAAAATGATGTGCACTCTATTAACACTTCACGATGTATAAATCTGTTAGTCTATAAGTTTGTTTAACTTATTTTACCTACAAAATAAATACACTTAAGATTTCAAGTGTTATGAACTCAAAATCATGATTTATTAAAATAGCTCACTCTGGTCTTTCTTTGATGTGATTGGCCATGCAAGGAGTTCCTCCTGGCAACAAGTGAACTAATGCACTGATTGGTAGATAATTGCAAAAGGCGGTCCTCTTTGTCTCGTCCGTTGATGGTACCGGTGTTCAAGAGCTCATCGTGAGTAGAAGAGATGATGTGTGTGTTTTGGGACACGATGTATTTAAGTGCACTTGAAATGAACACCAAGTTAAGTGAACTTAATTAGTTAAGCGCACAGGTTCCCTGGTGGACTAGTGGCTAGCATGTGGTACTCGCACTATCGCGACCTGAGTTCGATTCTTGTTCAGTATGAACAATATGAACACCATATTATGTGAATTAACCATTTAAGTTCAGTCTACATGAGTACCAAGTTAAGTGAACTTAAATATACACGTTTTGGGAGACCCCATTACTCAATTAAATTGAGGGAAGGAGTTTACTCAGTCAATTGAGAAACCGTCAACGTGTTAGGGTTTTCAGTGTTGTATCTCTTTTCCCACTTCATTGTCCAGCCTCATTGTACCAGTTGCTATGTCACTACATAAGGGATCTCTTAAGCATTAAGATTAAGCAATCTTTGAAAACAGAAAAAATATATATTTCTAAAATATAATTCAGTGCTAAATTCACAGCACCTGGTCATAACTATGGAAACTGTTTCAGCATGACTGATAATAATTTTACAATTCATACTTTGTACTCACATGCAATATGTAATGCGATGGTGTTGAATATATTGTGCATATATGGCAATATTATAACAAATACGACTCTAATAGATATAAATAATGATTGCCAACCCACTAACCTCTAAGTCTACGTGTTCCTCTTTCTAGCTGTCCAAGTGCATGTGCTGAAGGGTGACAAGGCAGGCGAGTGGTGGAAGTTCACCATTAACATCATCTCGGTGTACAAGCAGGGCGAGCACCGCATCAGACGTGGCGACCAGCTGCTGTGGGTGCGCGCCAAGGACGTCGCATGCAAGTGCCCCAAGATCAAGCCAGGCAGGAAGTACCTGTTGCTGGGCTCAGACGATGAGGACTCACGTGGCCAAAGCGGTGTAGTGGCCGACAAGGCCAGCCTGCTCGTTCCCTGGAAGGACCAGTGGGCCCGTCGCCTCCGCAAGTTCCAGCAGCGTGACAAGAGGGGCAAGTGCTAAAGCAGCCAGCAGCAGCAATCAGCACAGGAAGGAGGGAGGCGAAGGAAGGATTGGAGGAAGGACCGAGCACTGCTAAGCAGACTGATATTGCTAGCGTCTGGTAGAAACGGTTGTGAAGGAATTCGGATTTCACAGTTGTCTTCAGCCGTTTTTTTGTTTTGTTTTTTGTTTTCAGTTTTCTTTCAGATTTTTTTTTTGTATTGTGGATTTTGCAGAGTTTGCACCTAATTTTACATATACAGTATGTAAAGTCATTTTTTGAGTGATCAGTTTTGGTGTCCTTCACTCTATTTCTTTTTATATAGCTTGACATTACCCAGCCCCTTTTTACTGAAATTACTGTCTCACATTTCTGGATTGAGAAATCAATCTTTTTTTTCTTCTTCTTCTTTTTTTTTTAAATGACCATGTTTGTGTTAGAGTGTGCTGTTCTATTTGAGCAAGCCACTTCCTGGTTTAGTTATGGCAAAACTAAAGTGATCTTTGTGGGGTTGCCGATTTTATTTTATTTTTTTTGTTGTTGTTGAACTTGCAAGTTCAAAGGGTGAAATTAACAGAGTGAACTAACAAGCTCTATGAACCCCACTCTCAAGTAAAGTGTTATGGACAATACCTCATTGTTTCAGATCAAACGTGTTTATGGAAAGTGATATGCCTCACAAAGTGGGAAAATGAACCACTACTCATTTATGTTGAATGTCTTTTTTTGCAATGTACAGTATAAAATACTTGGCCTTACTACCACAGAATATGTATGTATAAAAACAGTGTCATCTTTAACCCATGATCCCTGATTATCCTTACTTCTAGTTTGTAACAGCTATAATTGAAAAATGTTCAAAAATGTTTAAAGCCAGAAAACATATGTTCTTGTTTCATTAGATATAAAGAACACGTAAAAAAAAAAAAAAAAAAAAAAGTGTTTAAGATTCTAAATAATGACAATTGAAGCATAAATCTGATCTCATGAAGAATTCTAATGTAAGGGTTATTTCCTTACAGCCTACCAAAATTTTCTACTCTGTATCACTTCATAACTTCATTTATAAGTTAAAACGAGACCCCACCGGTCATACAGTCAAGTCTCATCCATAACGTCCATATAGCTGGAAGGTTATAAAAAACCTTAAGTATAATGCAGTGTTAAGAAAAAATACATATTATTGACAAGTTGAAGACCATAATAATCTATTTTGCCTTGTGTCATAAAGCATAGCCCTATAATTTGCTTGGTACTTTGTGGATGGTATTGTCGTGTTATTGTTATTTGTATAGTTTGTATAGTATCTTTTATATAACATTAAGTAGATTATATTCACATTATTAACCAGAGTGTTTAGAACCATAAACGTAATATTTCAACAGAGCAGTAAGAGTATTTGTGTTTGTTTACATTGAATGATCAAATAGAGAAGTTGTACAGTATCTGTTATAAGAATGGAGTATTCAACACACACACACACACAAACACTCAATTGCGTACACACAGCCCACACTTAAGTTACTGTCAAACTATGAACTCTGATAGTGGCTTAGAACTGAATATTAATTCGGTCAGTTAGAACAGTCACAAACGGACGCACCGAAACGATTCTACATTTAGAAACCTTCTGAACCAACACGACTATTTCTTCAACTATTTGGAGAATTATTTTCCGAACCAGGTTTTGGGTGAAGACCTAGCCATTGTTGACGGTCTACCTGTAAATGACATTTAGCTGTATTCTTTGTTTTGTCTTATAATGCATACTAATATATAATGGTTCTCATAAAATGAATCTATTTAATGATACCGGAATTGACATGCCTTTGTTTTTATTATTGTTGCTACCACGAAATGATCTTGTGACGTTGTAACCATTGAACGTACAGATAGTGAGAAATTGGAGATTGTTTTCAATAAACACCCCATAAATCACAGCATTCCACATGTGATTACATTATTATTTTTTTCAAATATGTATCTAATTATGCCTTACTCAACCATGATGTGCACATAGTCAGTTCCTGTAGATATGCAGAAATCTAAATATCTGCAGTTAGTGGAGTCTGATGCCGCTAGGCAAACAGTCAAGTCTAATTGTTTGAGATGGCACCAGTCCAAGATGAACTGAATATTGATTTAGCCCACCTACCACTCTTGCATACTTAAGATTGTAGACAGATGCTTTAAGAATTGCTACAAATTGTTATTATCCTAAATATCACTGTTCTTCAACCATCTCTAACCACCGCACACAATGGAGTTTACTTAGAAAATATATAAATAAATAAATAAATAAATAAATAGCATTAATTACACCCCAGGATTCCTCACTAGGGCCAGGTTAAACATTATCACAAATGCCAAATGGGAGACTTGTTAAAGACATGGTGAAGGGTTCTGTGTGGACCGTAAATGTCACTTGCAAAAGAAATCACAGACCTTTTTTTCTTTTCTTTTTTTTTTTTTGTAACAAAGCTCATGCCTTTCTGGATCATCATTTACTTTGGCTCCAGTCACCTCTATAAAATTCAGAGCATCTAGGATAAGTTATAAATTATAAGTTGTGTGTGGCGTTATAGGTAACTTATAGGTATAGATATATAAGCGATATGTCAGTGCACTGTTAATGTCAACCACATTGCTGACTGTGAACACACACTTCTGGTAGGTGCTCAGGGACGAGTATCTCACACAACCCAGCTCTTAAAATCCTGTGCATCGTCCCCACATGCTGATTCTATAAACTGTGGAGCCTGAGAATACGTCTAGTCTTATTGCGGGAAAATCTCTGAGCGCAGTGACTTTGGATCCTGATCCATGTTCTTTCCGAGTGTTTTCAGTCAGTCCTCTGAATGCTGTAATTGTGCAATGCTGTAGGGTGGCATGGTGCCGCAACAGGTAGCATTACCACCTCAGAGCTACAAGGTTCCTGGTCTAATCTTGAGGTAAGGTTATTGTCTGTGTGGAGTTGTGCATATTCTCCACGTGTTCATGTTGTCCTCTTCCACTGAGTGCCTCCGACTGCCCCAAAACATGCAGGTAGGTGTACTGGCTACTCTAAATTGCCCATAGGTGTGAATGTGTGTGAATGGTGCCCTTTGATTAGCATCCCATCAAGGAAGTTTTCCCACCCAGTGTTCACAGGATATTCTCAATGAATGAATGAATGAATGAATGAATGAATGAGACTTTCTGCTCTCGTACCCCAATATATCAGTGATTTTGTTCTGCCTTATCCCCCGAGCAGAGAGCTTTTCGGATCAACTTCTATTGAGAGTTCCTTGTTGTAAACTAAAAAAAACTCAATCGCTTTATCAAAGTCACAAATAATATGTTTTTTGACAGGAACTATGACTAAAAACAGGTTTTCAATGAGGATTTAATAGCATTTATAAAACCTACATTCTGAATATCTATCTCTTAAAGACTTTTCTAAATGTAAAAATTGTATTAAAGAAATTTGTGATACTGACCATGTTAACTCCTTTGCACAAAATCTCAGTCTTATCTCTACTATTGAAGCACATGTTCAGACGACACGGCAATGGATTTGATCTAACACGGATCATCAAATTTCAGACAAATTTAGCAAGTCCATGCCAGCTTGAGTGAATACTGTCATTAAAGGGTAGACACATCAATTACAAAGAATTTCTGAAATCCTAGATTTGACTTTTCACTTGAGTTATTGCAGGCAATATAATGTGTAATGAGAATGTTCATATTAGATTGGAAAAGAATGCAAAATAGAAACATGTTCATTAGCCGTCTCAGACTTTTGGACCCCACTGTAACCATTTAGAGCATTATACACCATTAGTAAAACTTTATAGTCGATAGGAAACTTAATAGACAGCCAGTGTAAATTGAGCAGTTAAATCTTAAAGAGATCCAGGAGACCTTTAGAAAACAGTGTTAGAATTAAATTTATGTCTTTATACATCTCAGAGCTATGAGCATCAGTTACTATGCATGATTTAGATGACTTTGTGAAAAAAATTGAAAACTTGTGTCTACAGCCATATCCAGTATGCTGTGGTGGCATGGACACACACATACTATACTTGGACAGAGTCTATTCTGAAGCATTTACTCCAGCCACACTCCCACTATTGTACTTCTGTTAACACACATCAGGCAACTCCTAAAATATTTTCCGGTTGTGTGTAGGGGTGTAGGGAAGTGCTCTATGAATACGCAGACAGGATCCAAGAAGCTCACAGCTCCAAGATATATACAATGGACATTCTTTAACTGTACTGCTATAACTTCTATAGCCATTTTGCCATACATAATCACCAGTGAATCTAATTAGTCCAGTGTGTAAAATGAATGTCGCTCTTACATTCTCCTCTCGATTTCTCTTTTCAATGGCCTCTCTGTCAGTGCAAGGAGAGGCTGGCATCATTCTCAACCCTGTATATCACCTTAAAAACAAAGTGCAGCACCACTTGAGCTTCACACCACCATGGGGACCCATGATGGGTTCCTTGGCTTGGCTGCAACTGGCAGCTAGGATGAGATTCTGGTGAGAAGAACCCTTGTGACCCTGTTCGAGTCCTTCACTGAGAACCTCTTCAAGCTCCTCCACTCCCTCCCCTCTTCCACCAGCTACACAAGAAGACTGTTAATTTACCCTGAGAGCTCCTCTCTGGCTTTCTCACCCTGTGCCGTGGTGGGAAGTAACGCCACGAGAGACCACATTTAACTTCTTAAAATCTAGAATTCAACACTGATTTGATGACTTTCATTCTGTTAAAACAGAGGGTCGCCAAAGCTGGTTTTGTGTGGTGTATTTTGAGGGGGTCTCTCTCTCTCTCTCTCTCTCTCTCTCTCTCTCTCTCTCTCTCTCTCTCGCTCTCTCTCTCTCCCTCTCTCTCTCCGCTATGTGGTATTGAGATCCTTTTCAGTGATGCGGGTTCTTGGGCCCCTCATCTGCAGCATTAACCCTCCGTAAATTAAACTCCTGCCATCTCGGATGCTGTTTTGTTTGCCCTGGAGCTGCTAATTTTCATGAGAACAACCATCTGTGCTGTTTTCTCACCCGACCTAGTGTGTTTGTCAAAAGGCACTTGTCATGGGGTACCTCATGAGGGTGTATCAGAAATTTTCTCATGTAGGAAATGAACCTTAGGACTTGTATAGACATTTTTATGACAATTATAAGAATTATAGTTCTCTTGCGGTCGTCTCATGTCACATAAAAAAAAGTATTCCTTAGATTATAGTAGGTGTTGAATGAAGAAGACACGCGGACACACTGATGAGCAACAATAACAGTGGTGCACTATACACCACTGACCTTGGAGGGTTTGGAAGTTAGAAGCTCTTTCTAGTAGAAAACTGGTATTCTTGGCTACATTGGTAACATGACTTAACATGCCGCTCCATTCTCTACCACACTATTGAATCATCTGCTAGTGACAGGTTAGTACACACTGAGGAACATAATAAACACTGTTAACAGCTGAATCTACTAAATAGTATGTCTGAATAGTAATGACACCACTGGCCTAGCATAAACTATTTAATTCAATGTCTTTTTGAGCCTCTGAGGTCAATGGTGACATTCGCTAGCTATCTAGAAGTCAGTGTGAAGTCGATCAAATTCCTGGTCACTTTTGATGTGTTTTTACATCCATCCACCCATTTTCTTTACTGCTTATCCTACACAGGGTCGAGGGGGATCTCTATCAGTTCCCTCTAAGTTTCCCAGGGAACTTAAGGCGCAAGGCAGGGGACAACATGGAAATGCAGAAAGTACGAGGAGAACATGCCAACTCTGCACAGACAGGGCAAAGGCAGGATTCAAACCCCCAACCCTAGAGGTGCGAGGCAAACGTGCAAACCACTAAGCCACCGTGACCCCGGATGTGTTCCATATCTAATCAGTATCAGTAGTGTTCATTTTATTGAAGAAGACTAGATTAAAAATGAAGTAGACAACAACTAGTCCAGTTTAACTATTCACCCTTCTAAACAAAATAGATCACAAAATGTAATGGCAGTTTCCTCAACATGGTAAACAAGAGGAAAATATCTGAATTGTTTGATTATTTCGTTCTCCTCACTTTTATGAGATAATTAATTAAGACACACTGTGCTCTATACACTTACCTTTGTTTAATTTTTTACATCACAAAAAACGGCAATTTCAATAGGGGTGTGTAGATTTTTATATTCACTGTACTCTACTTACTTTCTTGTATACTTACTTACTTACTTACTAGATAGATAGATTACTTGTATACTTACTTACTAGATAGATTTCTGTGATCTGTGTATGGACACTAACATTAAAACTTTGCAGTGGGTAAACATGTTGTAATAATCCTAAATTATTTGGTAACCTTTTCAGTAATTTGTAACCCTTTTCAGCTATAGTGACATTATTTTGTTTTTGTTAGGCTTATATAATACAAGCTAGTTAGAGCTAGCATACCTGATGATACCTCACCAAAATCCCTAAAAAATAAATGTATTTTTATCATGAATGGCATCCCATACAGGGTGTATTCCCACTTTGAATAAAGTGGTTACTGAACAGTTCGTAAGTGAGTTGACAGTGTAACAGTGTAAACTGACTTCCAGCCACTGCAGAATTTTCATTTATGCAACATAACCATTCACTGAAGATGGAGAGGGAGAGAGGTTTTAGTAAATCCCATATATTGGGGAAATTTGAGAAATGATGACTAAAACCTTAATAAAATTGTAGTACTTGTTTTGTCAACTAAATCTAATTTTTTCTAAGTTAGAACATAGTGACTTATTAGATATTTGTGATGTAGCCTTGTTATGTGTTAGATCTGATCCAGTAGCTCGGACTGTGAATTACTGTTAAAAGCTTGTTAGAACCCTCTCTTTTATAGAACTTAGAAACAGAGTCTTACACATAGCAGCTACTGATAATGACTTTCTGACCCACAAGACCGAGATATTCAGATTTTAGAACTTGTAGTACCTTTCAGATCTATCTCTCTTAAGGCTATTTCTACAAACTTTATCTTCTACATGTCAGTAGCATAAAATCAAAACCAATGCAATTTTTATATCCTCGTCACAGGCTTGAAAACCTCCTCTATCATCATCCTCTTCTTTTCCTTTTACCCCCAACCCTTTCACTGTCCTAAACCCCTTGAAAATGGCTGCCTAAACATAAATGCCCTCGTGACTTAATGGAGTCTAAATCACACCAGGATTCAGAGAAAAGCATGTGCACACACAGACAAATTCTAAACCATTTAACACCTTCAGTATCTGTCCATTTTTTTTCTTTCATCCTTTCAGCTATTCCCCACATTTCTTTCTCTCTTTCAGCACTAATTTCTTGCTCACGAGACAGGGTGACAAAGACATCTCTTATATGCATAAGAGCAGCCAAGACTAATCAGCACGCAAAAGGAATGTGAGGTTCGGTTCTCTTTTTCTCTCATTAACATCTCCATAAAGGGTTAATCCACTTCAGCAGGAGGGATTTGTGGGTTATAGCTCTCTCTGACATTTCACTGCTATCTATATTCTTAGGTTGAAAATAAACAAAGGCCAAGAGAATTTGTTCATTTGTCTTGATTTCCATTGGTGTTAACGGTGTTCTCATTGTCAGTCCACCGGCTCTGTCTAAAAGGCTTTAGAGTCTGCACACTTCATATAACCTTCCGCAGTGGATGGGGATCAGGAAGGTAAAATCATTTGTGTGTATTTGTGTGTTAAAGACTACGGAAGATAATAGACCTGTCAAATTGGGTCACTACCATTTTGACTCATCATAAAAGCTTTCTGGGAAGCATGGGAAGATGCTAGACTAGGCTGTAGGAATGTCTGTAAGTATATCACAAATTAAAGAGCATCAACTGCTAAATGAGCCTTATTTACATGCCATTGTCCAATGAAATTTAGTCTAGCTACAGATCCTAGAGGAATGAAGACAAACGACCAAAGAACAAGTGTAGAGAGAAACACGACATTGTGGTAAGAGGGTGGATTTTTCCATCCAATGCCTGTCGGCCCCATTTCATCAGAATACATTAATTTCTCTGAGGATTGGCACTGACTTGTAGTGCTCATTGGTTCAACAAAGTGTTCAGTGACTTTGACGTCTGGGATCTTCAAATAAACCCCTGCTGGGAGTCATGGCGACTGGGAAGAGGAATTAACCGCAATATTAGTCGACCTTCATCCTGTTGTTTCTCCAAACTGGGCTACCAGGGCCCCTTGCTTCCCTGTAACCAGGGACCCCCAGCCCAACAATGTGGGCATTTCTCCCTCAGTAGCCATGCACAGGTCTGCTGCATTTGCTGAGCAAACAAGACCTGATTCTGCCAAGAGGGGCTTTGCTCCTTCCCACATTCCGACATCACTTGCTCGATTTATCTTTTGCTCTCATGCTGCTTTCTTCACCTCTGCTACCACTGCTGGTATGAGAGTGTAGTGAGGCTTGCTTGTTAGTGGTGTATTTACTTGTGGGCAAGTTGGAAGCAAAGCCAGATTGCCTCATAGTTGGACAGTGATACCCTAGATTAAATGCCTTCATATGTAAACTTAACTTAAATATTTCTGTATTGTGGTGGTTTGACAACCTAATCTTAAAATAATGTGTTTAATGTCTTAGATTGCTTGTCCTTCTTTATAGTTCCAAACCATACGACTTTAAGCTAATGTTATAAAAGTGAGGACTTTGTTCAAAGTGTGGAATCAGTCATGGTTTCTTTGAATTTAGGAGGTGAAATTATGTTTAATGTGTTTGTATGGAGTCCATATGAAAGCTTTTCTCTGCTCCCAACACACCTGACCTGAGGCAGCTTATGAAGGGCTTCTTATCTCATTATCAAGGTATTACCAGGAAGCACGTTGGGAGCAGAGGAAGCTTGAAACTATGCAGGGCAGTAGGTCCATAGATTGTAAGGTTGAGAATGAATTAGATTTTTTTTTCACAGTATTTTTCTTTTTTTTCCATGGGTGAGGTTGTCCTTAGGCATGAAGCGAAACAAAAAGTTTGGAAGGTGAAATTATGTTTAATGTGTTTGTTTGGAGTCCAAAATAAAACCATTTAGAAATTCTGCAAATTGCTCCAAATTCAAAAAGACAATTGTCATTAATCCAGTATTCAATAAATAATTGAATCTATAACAAAAATCAGAAAAAATTTCTGCCACACAATGTAGTCTGTTAACAGTAAGCTTTGGTTGCTAAGCAACATAACGGACAAAAATGAAGGACAGTTGTTTAAGTGTAACAGACTTATTTGATTAAAAGCTGCCACATTAATACGGAATTCAGTTATTGTGATGATGTCACAGGTGCGTGTACATCGAGAATTTAACAATGGCTTTGAATGTGGCTCAGCCAATCAGAACTTTTTTTTTAATTAATAATCCCATTCATAATTCTGCTTTGATAACATTATATACATATGATGTATTATACATGAATATAAACATATTAAAGGTATTAAAATCTATTTTACTTTTGAAACACTTAGTTTTCCACACCTTAAAATGTACTCATTAATCAGGTGAGATCCAAAGATTTCAAAGGTCTCAGCCATTATGAAGGCCAAATGCAGACCATACGCTTCTCCATACGCTTCATTAACACATTTCTGCTGAATTACTTTATGATGTATAAGGTTTCATTGAAAGAGAATATATATATGTATATATATAAATATATATGCATTTTGGTCTTTGAGGTGTGTGTGTGTGTGTGTGTGTGTGTGTGTGTGTGTGTGTGTGTGTGTGTGTGTGTGTGTGTGTGTGTGTGTGTGTGTGTGAAAGAGAGAGAGAGGGAGAGAAAGAGAGAACCTGCATATTGCCAAATAATCTGAAGAAAGAAAAAATACTCCCTGAATAACTTAAAGTTTGGGTCATTGACACTCACGTATAATCCATTTCTCCCCTGCACCAGATCCATTATGGCCAAACAGAGATATTTCCCACAGATGAAAACAAGTATGGGAAATAATATGAACAACTTGAGTGAATTGTCTGTAATCAAAACACTGGTAATTGGTTTCTCTTGAAGGACAATGTGCATTTTAGAGGTTTCTTAGAATTAATAAGCATGATAAATTTGTCTCTTTATATGTCCGTAAAATCTCCTTGGGCCTCAGACAAGCAGCATTCAGCACTACTACAATATCCCTATATATAACAGATATTATCCATAACTCTAATCTACACTGCCCTTTGACAAAACCTGAGGCAAATTTTTCTTGATAGCTCAATCTGTTTTCTGTTTTCCACATGGACCATCTATGGAAAACCTCCTCACGTGGATTCTCTTCCCTTCCAGCTTCCACAGTAAGTGTGATTTTATTGTTTAACCCAACCCAGAACTTCTCATCCCATATGGATTCCATCTCTATACTTGGCAGGAAGCTTCTGCTTTGACTGCACAACTGGTGAGCTAACATGCAGCCCCATCCATGCCTATCATTACAGTACCTACGTGAATGACTAGATGGTGAGAAAAAACATGAGAAGGGAAAGAGGACGAGTAATACAAGAACTGAGGGAGAAGGAGGACTAGGAAAAAAGCAAGAGTATGAGAGGTGCAATAATCCAGTTGGTTTTGGCTCAGTTGTGACAGGCGACATGCTCGAGTAAACACATAGCCTAATGGGTGGTGAACAACACTGTCAGCAGACAGTTAGCAGAGCTTGTTGATGAAAGCATTTAAGACTCTGTCATGTCACTCCAGCAAGGGTGACAGTACTCCACTGCTCCATGCAGCCATATACAGTATATATACCATATGCGTGAGTTATGGAAGTGTATATGAGCGTACTTCTACACTGCCAATCTACTAATCTACACAATTCATGCCCGTTTTGGTCAGACACTCTGTGCGGTTAGAATTCCAAAAGATGAACTCATTTAGTACAAATCTGTACAGATCCACTGAGACGTATATGGTGCTTAGATAATAGCATAAACAACAAAAATCTTTTCTATGAGACAAAGTGTCTTGATTGCATTATGGCTTGGCACTGATACTGACATCGAAACTTGCATACTTTAGAGAGAAACACATCCTAGTGGAACATGGAAAAAAAAAAACAGGCAGAGTCATCACAAGCTTGTCATCCAAATGGTAAACTGCCTGCGCATGGAATCGTTTTAGTGTCTTTACCCTATTAAATAAAATTCCATAAATGGGCTCTTGGGTTGCACTCTGACCCCTTTTCCTGTGTGGGTGTGTACGTGTGACACACAGCTGTCAGAGCAATGTGTTTCACCATGTTATCACACTCTCTCACACTGAGCCAAATGACCCAGAGCTTGTTGAGTTTACTTGAGTCCGAATCTGACAGCTTCTTTGGAGAATGTACTGGGTAATATGAATGTTTTTTGTCCATGAGAAATGGAAGGCAGACACTGACAAGGTGAAGGAGAAGAGGGGTGAGAAATCAATAGAGTGTGACACACAGATCTCTAGAGCTTTAAGAGGAAGAGTGTAACGCCTCTCCGGCTTTGATCCAGTTATGACCTGGAAGAAGTGATCCCGATGAATGCTGGCAGATAGGAAAAGGGTGGTGTCACTGTCTCCATGCTGTACCATGAGACTTGGCTAGCCTTGCAGTCAGTCAGGACTTTTTGGAAGTCCTGGAATATTCCAGTTCCGCTTGCTAGATGGCATTAAGAGTATTTCTTCCTGGCTCAGTCCACTGTCCACTGGCTTACAGCAGGAAATGTGTTTCATTGAGAAAACACACATTAAGCTTCCTTCTCGGTTCTGCTTAATCCTAAGGGCAGATCTCCTGGGATGCATTTATAAGTCAGTTAATAGCTACTACTTATTAATTATGTGAAGGTTTGTTTTCACTCATTTCCTCCCATTTGGACTTGTTTAACAGAGCAGAAATCTGCGCTGGTGAAGTGTTATAAGTAAGGCACTAAACGCCTTTAGCCACAGACTATAACCCAACTGCATGCAACAGCTACAAAATCCCAAAAGTATGGTCTGAAGTGTGGGCCAACACCAGAGTGTAAGAGATTTGCCTTTGTGCTGACTTCTGAATGTGTAGCCAAACAGATTCATTCTGGAGACATGAAAAGACCAAATGAGTCAGTTGTAATGTGGTTACGCAACATCTGAACTTTGGGAGAACTACTACACCTGAAACTCCTGCCTACTAGGTAATATTTTCCCTGCTCACTACTACTGTTCTTCATGAAGGGCTTTCCTTCCCCACCACCTCACCAGCTCTTCCCTGTTCTCCATGACTTTTAAACTCCTGTTGGATCTTTAGCAAAGGGAATTCTGCCTTCTACCACAAAGCAGAATTTGCCCAGAGCTCCAGCCCAAGTTCTGTGAGTTCTTTTCTCCTTCTACTGTTTTGCAATCGCTTTTGAAACCACAGTCATTAATTGAAGGTGTGGTCTACACTCGCAAAAGTCACATTAATCCTGTCTATAAAGAGAAAGGAAAGTATGGCAATCCAGCTAGTTTTAGAGCGTGGTTTAGTTACAGAGTCTGCCCTGAAATACTTGCGACCTAACATTTCTGAGATTACAGCAGCTGGCTATTGCCTTAATCCAAAGTACACTTTGATTTTAGCCAGAGAGAACAAAAGAGAAGGTACAAAAGGGATAAAAACACACCCAAAAGAATTATTAGTGCAGGCGAGACAAAGTGGAACAGAACTGATGGAAAGCATGAGGATGTCATAGCCGAAGCAGTTCCCATGTAGAGCCTTGCATGAGAGCCAAAAGCACATTCAGTTTGATTGAGATCAACCCAAGCCTTGTATTTGTTTCCACATAAGACCTTCACATTCGATCAGCACGCTTCTTGCATGAAAACAGCATATGATACAACATCAGTTACAGACAAGAGACACTTTCCTTTGATCTGATGGTTTACAATAGAAAGAGTTAAAGAAAACTACATGACTCATTCATGAATGTGAAATTTTTTAACAAATGGCCCTCAAGTTGCTTTCTATTCACAATCTTTGATATGATTTATGGCTCCACATGCTGGATGGTAATTATTAGGCAGACTGAATAAGATGTTAGCTTCATGGGGTCAGGGTACTATCAATAATATAATGCCGCCAGAGCACTGAGGTCTGTATGTGACTTTTACAGGGGTAAGCACATCATATGGAACAGATATATTTTGGTCTGAACTGAATTTATTGGAACAGCTCACCTCGCATACCAGAAAAATTAAAGTTAGACTGAAATGTCCTTGTTGCTTTAGCAGCAGCTTCAGGTGGGCATAAGTGTTTGTTCAAAAGAGAAAATTAATCTAAGAGTATCTCGAACATGTGCACAAGGTCTGATATTGCATGAATTCATTAGACTCTCTCTCTTGCGCTCTCTCTCTCTCTCTCTCTCTCTCTCTCTCTCTCTCTCTCTCTCCAAAGATAGCCATAGTGTGAAAATTCCAGCACCATTCTCCATCCCGCATCTGGTCTTCAGAAGTGTCTGCACACACATGGACCCATTAGTTCCACCTCCAGCAACGCCCGGCCCTGATCCCACTGATCTGTTCCCTCTCAGGTGCCTGGTGGGGTCCTCAGAGTCTCCCCAGGGACTCATAACCACACCAGCACCAGAACCCGAATGAATAGTTTGCTGCTTACTCACGCCTTGGCTGTTCTTTATGGCAAGTAATTTCTCCCCTTGTACCCCCGGCCATTCTTTAGAAAGTACTTCAAAGTCCCATACTGCGCATCGCCCTCCGCACTATTGCTATTGCCTTCCTGTCCGGCCACGTAGCACTCCCTATACTCATAACAGGAGGTGAGGGAGAGAGAAAGGAAGAATGACAGAGTGAAAAATAATGATGGCTTTGAAGAAAGAGTCGGTGAGGTGCTAGAACAGGAAACTGAACTTTAGTGAGGGGAAAGCTGGAGGCGAGGCACTGCCAAAGTGCTGGTCCACCATCTGCTGCTTTTACCGTAAACCTTCCATCCATCGGTCGCTGTAAGTTTCACAGCTAAATAACTCACAGTGGAGCAACTCAATTTTCTTTAAAAGAAAGACCAAAGAGTTCTTACAGAGGTCAGGTGGGGCAGTGCGGTTGTAACCAACCACAACATCAGAGGCCTGCACAATCATTTTGTCCAGATGGAAATTTGAAACTGTACATCATCCTGATCATCTACATGGAAAGCCTTATAGGAAAAGTCTATTTATCAGTTGAGGTCACTGTGGGAATCAGGGAAACATTACAGTACTTTCAAATACTCTAAGAGTTTTAAGTGAATCATCATCATTCTACTGTCTTCATTTGCAAATGACTTGCGTGTGTGTGTGTGTGTGTGTGTGTGTGTGTGTGTGTGTGTGTGTGTGTGTGTGTGTGTGTGTGTGTGTGTGTGGTGGAAAAACTGCTGTACAGATGTGTCAAGGTTAAGTACTCCTGCTCTTTAACCTTCTTCAAGCCAAGACTATTTTTGATATGCAGTCAGGCCAACCAAGGGGATGTGTGCAAATATAGGTTGTTCAAAAATGTTCAATTTTTTTCCATGTACTGTTAGTAGTGGTTTTAACCAGCAGAGACATTAAGTGTGTGGCCATAATTCTGTGTGAGTAGATTTGTCTTTGGCACATGTTAGAAGGTTCTGTGAAACTATCCAGAACTATCCAAAAGCCAGAGGCCTGCAGTCCCTGCCCAACCCAACCCCACTATGTTCCCCTCCTGTTTTGTCTGAAACCTTTTATTTTCTCTTGGTTTGCTGTTCAAATAAATATCCAAATATTTCATTTATTTTACTTTTTTTTTGTTTTAAATGAATTCCCCCAGGAATGGAAATAAGGCTATTTAATACAACTTGAAAAACACTGATTCTAGCCAGATTGCTAATATGCAGTTCTACTTGAATGATTTCTTGAATACCCTGATTAAGCCAGCTGATTAATTTATTTACTTTCAATTTGCAATTCAGCATGAACTTTGCCGAGATTAGCAGAAAGAAGATGAGGACACTTCAGGCGAAAGGAGAGAATCTGAAAGAAAAGAAAGAAAAATAGAATGAGGAATGCAGGGGAGATGGAGAGTGAGACGTGAAAAAAGAAGGCAGTAGAGGAGTATGGATGAAATTGAAAAGGCTGCAAGCCGGGAGTTGTCAAAAGAAAACCATAAACGAGTTCGGGGGAGAAGGTTATGAAAGAGGAGGATGAGGGTAGAGGGAGATGTAAGCACTGAGACAGAAAAGAGGTGGGGGGATGTGAGGTAGCAGAGGTTATCCTCCAGCTGAGGAAACACTGAGGCTGGCAACAAGAGGTTGTTTGTGGTGAATCTAAAATCTGGGGCCAAAGAAAATGTTTGGGTACAATGCCCTTGCAATAAAACCCTTGCTCACTAGAGGAAATTGGGGTTTGACCTACACAGACTGACTCTCCCTCTCTCACGATAAAAACATGTATAGAGAATGACATGAGAATTATAGCGTTTATATAAATGATCACAATTGTAAGCATAACCACATTCATCATGCAGTGAATCAAATTAGAAATACTGTATATACTCACTAGGGGTAGCACAACTGCTTATTTTACTTGTTGACTAGCCGTTAAAGCAAAAGCTGTTTCTGGTATTTATTTTTTATTTGTGCAGCTATAAGGAAATATCTTATAGCTTAATATTGGATGGAGGATGCGGTGTCCATTGCAGTGGTTTGGAGGTTTTTCTACCATGTTAAACTCTGGCATGAGTAGTGAGATGAATCTCCATGCTACTTTTTGAACCAATTCCAAACTAGCTGAGTGGGATTGGATAGTGATGTGCAACCTGTGGCTCACATAGCACTGGTCACAATAGAATCCACTATGCCAAGGTATAAAGATGCAAGGATTTATTTCAGTTTTATTTAGGTTTAAAGGACAAAAAAATGAGAAAACATGGTCTTGTTCAGTTATGGTATGCACTTATATAATGTGTCTCATTCACCCATCCACACACACAGTCAGACACCAATGGTAGCAGAGCTGCCATGCAAGGTGCTAACTTGGGGTTCAGTGTCTTGCCCAAGGACACTTCGGACTGAGTCACGTGGACCAGGAATTGAATCGCCAACCCTACGATTAGTGGACAACCCGCTCCACCACCTGAACCACAGCTGCCCCAGTTAACAGTACAACTGGCTTCATCATGTCTGAAATATTTTCACACAGCAAAGTACATTTAGCCAACTTTACCATCTGCCTGCATCTCCTTACCTGCTACCTCACTGTTTTTACTACCACCTAACAGTGAAGACTAGTGAATATATTAGTCTAGACTAGTCTATGCAACCACTAATACATACTTGCAAAGAAATTGAACTTATATTACAGACTTTGGAGGCATAACCAATTGGGTTATTCCGTGACAAGTTCGTAGGGTGCCAGGTTTTCTAAAAGGTAGTGTTGAAACGTCCTTTCTTGAAGTGCTTTGATAAGGAATGACCCTCTTTATTTAATCTTGCATGTAGGATCTTTTAACAGCATCCTACCACCATCCCTGAAGCAGTGTGTGCCAGAAACACACACCAAACGATATGGTGAGTGAAGAATGTTTTAGGCTCTGTCCGTCTTCCTTCTTGTGTCTTAGCCATGTACTGATGAATGGACCCATCCTCCCTTCCTAGTCAATAAATCAATTTGTTTAGAGTCCTACTCATTCATTACAAGCCAAATGCATAGATGCAAACTAGATGCAAGGTACAGAGATACAGACAACAAGCTGCCCTCATCAATTTCAAGACTGCGTCAGTGAAAATCCAACAAAGAGTATCAACCAAAGAGTACGGGTACCCTTATACCCTCATATTCTTAATGGGTAGTTGATATAATGCAGGAAAATTCAATCGCAGTCCCACCTGTGCATTAACATTGTCTAGACATGACAATACAGAATTAAAGGTTACAGAGAAAGGCAAAAGAACTTACTCAGCCAGACAAAAAGAACAGAAACAGATTTCAGGACATAGTCATCTTCTTTCATCATATAAAAGTCAGTCCAATGTTTCATTCCTTTAAAGTATTGGCATGTTTGGTAATTATATGCTAATGGGCCAAGATTCCATCTTTCACCAGCTGGCTACAGAGTAGTTGGTTTCTTTACAGGTGGCAAAGGTGATCATGTACTCCCAACCTCCTAAAGTGCTAATCTTGGAATAGGACCACTGCTTTTAAGTATTTATAATATTAATCTGGTTTAAAAGGTACTTTTCAGTGGAAAAAAAAAAAAAAAAAGGATTGGCAGTAAGTTCTGAATGTTATAGTTCTAGGAACCTTTGTTTCAAAACCCCATTCTGCAAAATAAGAAAGGAATACATGCTGTATATCAAGAAAATAGAAGTGTTTTGCAAGCCAAATAGTCAACTTTTATTTTATATATCATTGGTATATAACAGGGATAATCGACTAAACTTTGTAAAGCTGTAGTTACATAAAATTCAGGTCCAGATAAGCAACTAAAATGATAATGCGTAACCACTGGTGATTAGTTTATGGCTATAAATAAGACAAATCAGTGGTTAGTGGGTGTTTTGGTTTCTAGTGGATCTTCAGGTCACATTTGACTAACACCATAGACATTGAACAGATGAGATACATTTATTTTGAACTTGTATCAGAGAAAAGCACAGAATTCTCTGTCCGTCATTAACCTTATTTAAATTAGGCATATTGTAAGTTCGGGAATCAGAGAAGGTAAATAAAGTGAAAAATTTATGAAAGTCTCTGAAAGTGTTTCAGGTCTCAAGCCATGTGGCTAGATCTTGGGTCTGAAGAGATATGTCAGCTAAATAATGTAAACATATGTTGTGCATTTGATTGGATACAGAAGCTGAGCTGGTTCATGTTTCTAAAACAAGAATCGTTTATCTGTGGCCAGTTTTTTGGGGGGGTTTATATGGTTATTGGCATACAATATTTTCTCTGTTGAATTTGCTCAAATACTTTGCTGGGTCCACATTGTTGAATGTGGCCTGCCAGTTGATGAGTAAATAACATTTCCACAATGCTGTTGGAACATTTCTAGCTATAGGAACATTAACGCTAACCTTTCTATAATGTTTCCATAATGTATTTTTTCCTACTGGGAACATTGTGTGAGAAATCATAACTATATATTGAATTAAACAATTCATTACTGGAGATGTTGTTAGAAAACTGCAGCATTTTAGTTTAAATTTTGTTGAATACCTGTTGAATACTTCTAGAATATTTAAAGAACATTCTTCATAAGCTGTGCGATTACATGAGAAACTGAACAGCTCTGTTCCTCTGAAAAGTTTGATAAACATGGCTCAGTGCCTTTGGCTAGTCAGGTGCTGGCGAATACATCTGCCATTTGTCGAAGTATTGCACATAACAAAGGTGAACCAAACACAAGATGACTATTAGACCTTGTGATGACATCAGAGGCTGAAACTTGCCAGGCAGGCACTGGTTCTTTGGCAGAGATGACTCCACTCGCCTCACTTTCATGACAGCTTGTCTCTCTGCCAGGCACTCTCAGATATACAATACATAGGATACACAGATATATGAAAAAGGAAATAAAAGAAAGAACATTTCCACTGTTTAATCAAATCACCTATGCAAAACTGATACGTCTACGTAAACCCTTAATGCAACATTTCATCTCAAGGTTTAAGAAGCATGCATATACTAACAAGAAACAGCAGGGGATCATAATTATAATCACTGATCTTATAGCACTCATTTACATTACAATCACTTGTCTTAATCACTCCCACCAGAACAACTGTCAGCATCTTAATCACTACTTCATACACCTTACATTATCATTCTTCACCTACAGTATTTCTGTCATCAGTGACACCCTAACCTTTGCTTCTGATGTATATTTCAGACACCCACATATCTGCACCTCGCCCATCACCTTCCCAGTGTGTGTTAGCACACCAAACCTAGTCCACATGGATGATAAATCCAGTCAGATGAAGGGTAGTAGCTAGCATAGGCTTCGGAGAAGAACGCCTGCTGATTTACAGACCTGTGCAGCTCCTGGGTGTAAAAATAACAGCAGCAGATTACATGGTCAAGATGCAATGCAGATACGTCTCCCTTTGCCCTCTCACCCGGGAGCAGGAGCGAGGAGATGCCAAAATGTGAATTATGTAACCAAAGAATAAGTATGAGCATTGGGAGACACAGTGCACTTGGAGCTGACTGCTAAGCTGGATTGCTTTTCTGGCCAAGAGTTGATGTGTTGGATAGTTTTTACATTAAGCTTGTCGTGTTTGTCTTCTTCCAGTCCCCTTTGCATTTTATTCTCCGTTAAACATTCAACTACAATTATACATCATTATGAGGAAGGAATACACATTATAGATCAAATATATATATATATATATATATATATATATATATATATATATATATATATATATATATATATATATATATACACACACACACACACACACACACACATATATATATATATATATATATATATATATATATATATATATATATATTCTCTTCTCTTCAGCCGTTCTGTATATGTATATATATGTATATGTATATAAAATAACTTCTTTTGAGTGAGTTGTTAATGTAGAAACAATATTGTATTAGAATGAGTGCATTAATATAAACCTGTGGTTTCAATTACAGCCATCGCTATTCCCAGATGCATGCTGTTATAGAAAATCAATCAACACCTTCTGACCAATCAGCTTCCAGAAATTCAACAGTGCTCTGTTTAAATCAAGTTATGTTTTCATCACATCAACTACAGCTGAATTGCACAGGCCAGTAAAAAAAATGGTACTGGTAACAATATTAACACTGCTCCTGTCATTGCCTTTTTTTTAAGGCTTGTATCCGTTTTTACTATGTAAAAGAAGCCTGGGCAACATCTACTGTATAACACAAAGTCATGTGTGTGGCAAGTCATGAGCGTGTGGTGAAGTGAATGAAAAGGCAAACAGAAATATAGTGATTTGAGAATGAAGTATGGTGCAGTCTGGGTCATATCCCTGTCAGTGTACTCTAACTATATTCTCCAGACCCAAACACATATTAAGGAAACAGCAGTCATGTTTCCAGCAGGTTCTCTGCTACTCCTCCTCTACCAGATCCACTTGTAGCTCAGCATAATCAACAATCTTGTTGATAGTACATACAAATTAAATATGGGAACAGGGAATGTTCGTTCTCACAAAGTGTGTAAATGCATGAGTAGGCTCATGAAGTGCGTAGTACAGTTTGTGATTCTAGGAAAGGAAGTGTACGGTGACTTCATCAGTTATAGTATATTTTATGTAAACAGACTGAAGCTGCAGCCGTAATTTTTGCAGATATTAATTATGGACTTTCTTGTGCACTGAAAACTAAGCACCTTGGTTTCCTCTGAATGACCTCACTCTCATTCTTTGCCCTTTTCCTGGCTTATAATTCTGAAACGCAGACTTTTTTCATGTTTGGTTCCGAAATGGTGTAATGAACTGGCTGGTTTCATTTACTCAGGTTCCCCAAGAAAGACCTGAAGTCTTTAGAAAGAATATGAGTCCATGTGTATTTATCTACCTTGCTTAAATTAGTAAGACATTTGCTATGAACTTTGGGATCAAAGAATGTTCAATTTGTCAAGTTTTCTGGGTGTTCTAAGAACATTTGCTAGTTTGGGGCTGGGGGGGGGTTACTTCTAAGATTATATCATATGGAGTTTGACTGATTACTTTACAACTGTGAAGTGACTTTAAAGTAAGCACACTTGAGTACTGGCATCTACTCCAATCCTCTGGAGTACTGATTGGTTGTGATCTTCGCTTTGCTTCTTTCAACAGTCTTACATTTGTGAATAATCCAGCGGTGGAAGCACTTATGCCATTTGTGATCAGTGTCAGGCCATTAAAATTGTTTATGCTTGGATTATATGTCTCACTTTTATGTTGGATCTGTCAAAATGTACCAGTTTAAAAAATTTGAATATCCCATAGTCCAGGACATTTACATTTATTTGCATTTATGCCATTTGGCAGACTTACAGAAATGTTTGAAGTCTCTAACAACAAACACATCTGCATACTGGTTTACTAGGTAAGGGAGTAAGATAACTATCAGTCTAAAATTCTGCTAGGGAGGTTAGTTTAGTATGGGGGTAAAAAACACATTTTCAATAACAACGTGCTAATTTCAGTTCTTCGTGAAGATGTATGTCTTTAGTCATCCTGTGAAGACAGCCAGGGGAATTTTATTCCACCACGTAGGTGCCAGAACAGAGAACAACTTTAATGCATGTCTTTCTTGTATCCTGAGAGATGGTGGGTCCAACCTAACAATGTGTTTTAAGGTAGGTACAGTAGGTAGTGTGGGAGAACTTGGGAAGGATGAAAACAAGCCATGCAGCTGCATTCTGGATTAGTTGCAGAGGACAGATGGCATGCTGAGGCAGACATGCTAGAAGTGAGTTGCAGTAGACCAGTTTCAAATTGACAAGGGACAGAACAAGGACCTGAGTGACCTCTGTAGATAGAAATGGTCAGCTGCTCCTAATGTTGTAGAGGACAAACCAGCATGAGCGTGTCAGTTTAGCGATGTGAGGCAAGAAGGACAGTTGATTGTCCATGGTTACCACAAGGTTGCCTGCAGTGACAGATAATGAGATCTGAGAGTTGTCCAGGGGTATTACAAGAGCTTGGCGTGGGGGTGCTTCTCCAGGGATGTAGCGCATCTGAGTTTTGATGGGATTAAATTTCAGCTGATGAGCTGCCATCCATGATGACATGTCTTCCAGACATGCTGAGATCCATGCAGAAGTATGAGTGTCTGAGGGAGGAAAGGAGAGGATAAGTTGAGTGCCATCAGCATAGCAGTGGTACGAAAACCCATGTGAGAATATGACCTCACCAAGAGAGTGGGTGTAGACCAAGAACAGAAGAGGACCTAGCACTGAGCCTTGTGAGAAACAAGTGCAGAGTCTGCATGGAGCAGATGTGGATCCTATCCATGTCACCTGATATGACTATCCCTCCAGGTAGGAAGCAAAACATTGCCATGGTATGTCATGAACTCTAAGAATCATGAGAATGGACAAAAGTGTTTTGTGGTTGACTGTGTCAAACTCTGCTGAAGGGTCAAAGACGATGTGGACTGATGAGAAATTGGCTGATCTAGTTGGGTTGGGGTGAGGGGGGACAGATTGACTATCATGTTAAAGCAGGTAAACAGTGTATTTCAAACCACCTTAATTCAAAGTGTCATAAATAACTCCTGCAGACGTCACTTATGCTGTCATATTTAAATGCCTGCCTATTGCTTTCCATAACCATCACTATTCACCCACTGTCAGTTTTTTCCAAAGCACCTTTCCCTACTTGAAATCTGCTATCATCATTTGAATCATCTCTTGAATCAACTGACATTTTTCATGCTTCTAAAATTTGCAGATCTGCGATTCCAGCCACCCAAAAACATATTTTTCACAGTTTTCTAACTTCATAATGAGTTAGACTTTCACATTGGAAACATATAGCATTCATTAATAATAAATTATATTGAAACATTAGTTTAAAAAAATTAATAAATAGATTAAAAATAAAAAGAGAAAAGAAGCATGTGTACTGTGCATTGCTTTTAGACTTTTAGACACTCAGAATGACTTACTGATTCATCTGGAATTATGGTTATTTTCTTTACTCCCTGTATGTTATATCACTGATAGTAAAAAAAAAAAAGAAAGAACGGAAGAATGAAAGGTATGGTTGAACTTACACCTCCAGTTTGCTGCTATTACTCTCTCACCTCGTATAGTAGTTTCAGTCAATTCATAATGATGCAATTTTACCAACCATTAGCTTGAATTCATATGAAAATGTACAAAATTTCTCAAGAGATCAGGGTCTACTGTATGTTACATACAGAATATTTCCTGGACTAAAACTACAAACAACATTTGCTTTTAGAGACGTACAAGTGATACAGAACACAATCCAAAGACAGAGATAAAAGGTTGAAGTGTTCATCCTTGTTCAACAGTAGCTCTGTTTATATTACATGAGTTCCATGTTTTGTTACTTAAGGACAGTGACACTGAGAATAGCAATTGGGTGAGGATAGAAATTATTATATTCCCCATGCACGTACTGGAAAATAGATGCCTTAAAGTCTTGTGCAATCATATCTCACTGAGGAAATGGCAGGATGATGACAAGACTAAATTCATCTTCACATTAAGTGTCGAACATCATGCTTCATTATCTCTATGACAACACTTTAAAAAAAACTTATAAACCACCTCTGTAATTACTGCAACCGCCATCATGATAATTACAATCACAATCATCATCATCACCATCACCATCATCATCACCATCATCATCTCTTTCCTCTCCTGTGGTTTCAGGATCAGTTAATACAAGTTCTTCTGGCTTCAACAGCTTTGTTTACTTGGGATTATAAAGATTAAATGTTTATTCAAAGAAGTACCTTCTTGCTAAGCCAATGGTTTTGTTTCTAAGCAACATATTATCACAATTACAAATTCATAACCATTTGTAAGAAATAGGTCAGCAGTCCTGGTGTTTCTTGTGGCTTAATCATAAGAAAACAACAAAATGGTTGATCAGAACTTATAAAATCCACGTGACCTCAGGGTCTTTTTAGTTTTTGACCAAGCTATAGCTCTGGAATAAGCATTAATGGCTGTAGTCTGCACCTCTTAGCTGAACACATTTGATAGCACAATTGCAAATCTGACATCACCTAGAATCTCAAATTTCTTGTTCACATTGAAAATTTTACCTGTTTTTAAAGAGATTTTAGTGGTTATATCCTCCCTCAAACACTATATGCGGCTCGTCAAGCGTGAACATTTACCTAAAGTGAAACTAAACCGGCATTAAACATAAAACTCCAACATTTTCTGCATGTTTCATAATTTTTTTTTTTACGTGTCTTAAACATGGATGTAATTCTGTGCCCTGTGTTAGCCATGGGACAGAGATTTTGCACTGTATCTTATTTTAGAAGCACACATTAAAATAATAATAATAATTGAATGAAAACACTAATCAAATAGAAAAACATTGAGTCAATTCACTACATGATTATGCTCCATCTGTGTGTTTTGGCCTACTCACATGAGCAAGTCAGGACTGTGCAGACCACAATTAAATATGGTAGACAAATCCATTTGATTCTGGGCTAACCTATATATATATATATATATATATATATATATATATATATATATATATATATATATATATATATATATAAAACCTATATGTGTGTGTGTGTGTGTGTGTGTGTGTGTGTGTGTGTGTATGTATGTATACATATATATATATATATATATATATATATATATATATATATATATACACACACACACACACACACACACACACACACACACATATATATATATAGTATTTTTGCTGACAATTTCAGAACACCTCAATTGAAACACAAAGGTCCAAGCTTAAAACAACACCCCTGCAATCTGACAACACAGAGCCACATGTTAAACCTGCTTTCTGTTAAAGCTCATCCTATATGATTGCTTACCAACTTAATTCCTGTGTTATAAGTCACTCATCTCTCACTTAGTCACAATTACTCACTTTTAGTGCTCATGTTTTGTCTACATCCTGCAGCTGGTGGAATGAATTACATTCCTAATGAGAATTAGAGAATTAGCGTGCAAGCATGAGGGAATACCTCATACCTCAGAGTCTGGGGATGAGAATGAACTCAGTGAAGGACTTCCCTTGTGAACATTTTCTGTGATCATCATCAAGCCTCCAACATTTACTGACATTCCTCGAATCATTCTATTCCCTATGAAGGATTTCTCACTCTTTATTCACTTCTATATGACGTGTTGTGTGGTGCTGTGTACTCTTTAAAAAATTGAATTTAATACAGGTATCCATGTGTGGTTCTTCCCCAACTGTTGCCATGAAGGTGGAAGTACAGAATTGTATAATGTCTTTATATGCTGTAGCATTACAGTTTAAATTCAGAGGAACTAAGAGGCCCAAACTTGTTACAGCATGACAATGCTCCTGTGCATAGAGTGAGGTTTGTAAAGTCATAGTTTGCCATGGTTGCTGTGGAAGAACTCAAGTGTCCTGCAGAGAGCCCTGACCTCAACCTCACTGAACACCTTTGGGATGAACTGGAACATCGACAGTAACCCAGGCCTCCTTGACCAACATCAGTAGTAGTAGTAGTAGTAATAGTTGTAATAATAGTAGTAGTTCTAGTAGTAATAGTAGTAATCATTGTAATAATTATAGTAGTAGTAGTAGTTGTTGTAATAGTAATAGTTGTAATAATTGTAGGAGTAGTAGTTGTAGTAGTAGTTGTTGTAGTATTAGTAGTACTTATTGTTGTGTAGTTGTAGTAGTAATAGTTGTAATAATTGTAGTAGTAGTAGTAGTTGTTGTAGTAGTAGTAGTTGTTGTTGTAGTAGTAGTAATAATTGTAGTAGTAGTAGTAGTTGTTGTTGTTGTGTAGTTGTAGTAGTAACAGTTGTAATAATTATAGTAGTAGTAGTTGTTGTAGTAGTAATAGTTGTAATAATTGTAGTTGTAATAGTAGTAGTCGTCGTAATAATTATAGTAGTAGTAGTAGTAGTAGTAGTAGTAATAATTGTAATAATTGTAGGAGTAGTAGTTGTAGTAGTAGTTGTTGTTGTAGTAGTAGTACTTGTTGTTGTGTAGTTGTAGTAGTAATAGTTGTAATAATTGTAGTAGTAGTAGTAGTAGTAGTAGTAGTAGTAGTTCTAGTAGTAATAGTAGTAGTAATAGTTGTAATAATTATTGTAGTAGTAGTAGTAGTAATTGTAGTAGTAGTAGTGGTAGTAGTAATAGTTGTAATAATTGTAGTAGTAGTAGTGGTAGTAGTTGTAGTAGTAGTTGTAGTAGCTGTTGTATCTATGTTTTTATATCAATAAATGGATGAGACTAAGATTTATTTTAGTGTATTTTTGTTACTGTGTTAATATAAAATACAATTTATTTTAAAAGCTTTTCAAATGTATGCTGCTTGTTTTTGTACAAATATCCTAAATGAATTGCCTAGCTATTTAAGATTATTTAAGATAGTGTATTATTAAAATAACTACCAAAACTACAACCTCACAAGATGAGTTTTAGCTACAGGCTACAGTTTTGGGAACAGTTTTGCATTACGTGATAAACTGCAAGTTCAATCACATCCGCCCCAAACAATTTAGTTCCTGCAGGTAAATCTGCAACCACATGTGTCTACAATCTACACATTACACTTTGACTAAAGCAATACTGGAATGCTTTTAGTGCCATTTCTGTCAGAACACTGACCCCCTGAGGAGAACGTTTCCTAGTGTGCTCCAAGTGCATATAAATAGCCTATATATGTCTTTTATATCATTTATATCATTTATAATGTGCCAAACTTGTTCACATCGGTCCTGTACCTGATAAAAATCAAGTTAGATGTTACTTTTTTTTACATTGTGGTCTTCTGTTTTAAAGACTTAAATATATCAATTCTTTTATTCCAAATGTATATTTTTTATTTTTTATAGACTCCTATATTTAATTCTAACATGTAATATCTTTGTGCGAGCACTTGCCAGGGCAAATTCCTTACATGTGAAAACACGCTTGGCTAATAAAGCTATTGCTACTGTACAGACAAGGAAAAATATTTCCACATGATTTAATGGGGTTAAAACATTCCAAGCTATTGGTACTGCATAGCTGAATGGTGAAGTGTCTGATAAAGGCTGTGTCTGACTCTGTATATCCTGCCTACACAAAAGGGAATCCTAAACTACAGATCTCTCTTAGTTGAAAGTCATTCTTTGTTTTATGGGTCCACTTACAGTTAGGCTTCCTATGGCAGGGCAGACTTAGAGGTCAGTGTGTGAAAACCCCCTGAAAACTGTCATTCAGCAGACTGTCAAAAGGCTGCTGTGTCTACTACAGCCGTACAACTATTTTACTCTCCTTTATCACATATTGTACTGTGGCCCTCTTTTTAGCATATGTTCTCTTGAATGGATGACATCCTTGGACCTGGGTGGTCTATGTTAGATGTGACCCTAATGTGACCCTGACTTTGTCACACTTGGAGCAATGGGATGTTGGGTATCCCATGCGCCACAGGGCACATTGGGTCACTGCACAGAACAGTGCAAACTATATTGTATCCTCAAAGAAAGAATTATATACAACAAGGTGGACATTATTGCATTATGAGCTGTGAGAGACTTTTCATTTGATTGTGAAATGCTGGTTAGCTACACATTTTTGTACAGCAATATATTTTTTGTTCTTATATAAGTTGCTAAGTTGTCCAGATTTCAATTTATAGATCTATTGGACCACCACTCAGGGCCATGTCATATCTACAGTATCCATCCATCCATTTTCCACCCTGCTTGTCCTACACAGGGTAAAAGGAGAGCCAGCAGCCTGTCCCAGGGAACTCAGGAAGGGGGAACCCTGGATAAGAAAATAGCTCACTTTTTTTTTTTTTTTTTTTTTTTTTAAACTTTGAGCTGCCAATAAATGAATCACAGAACTGAAAAGAACAAGATTAAACATTAAAAGTCAATAGCAAATGAACTACATAAGGAATAAAACACATGCTCGCATAGCAATACAGCCAATAATGAGGTGGTGTAATGTGGCCGAGTTACTGTTACAGTGCCAGAGTTCATTATTTTCCAATAATAGCATGTAAAGTGTTCATGCAAATAATTACAATTTCCTATTAATTAAAGAACTACACATTATATTGAAATAAATCAATTTACGTTTAATGTTGAGAAAAAGCCACGAAACAAATTAGACAACTTATATTACAGCAGCTATATACAGTCAATTTTCACTCTCTTGAAGTTAATAAACAAGAAATGCAGTCATGTTACCAAGAAACCACAAAACCGTCCATTCTGAAGACTTTCCATGTCAGAAATCTTACAGTTACAGCTTTAACTCTGACTGTTACAAAACACTGACAGTGGAGACTATACATATATAATTATATATATGTATATATATACACACACATACATACATACATATATGTATGTTTATGTATGTATGTATGTATGTATGTACGTATACATATACATACATACATACATACGTACATAAACATACATATATATATAGAGAGAGAGCTACACTATATATATATATATATATATATATATATATATATATATATATATATATATATATATATATATATATATATATATATATATATATATATATATATATATATATATAAAACATAGTGAATTGGACAACAGCACCCCCCAGAGGCAAGAGCCTGAATGCAGTCCTGACTCCCTAATGAAAATTATTTTGAGTCTTAAAACCATTGCACATCGCCTTCCCCTTCTGCTTGGAAGCACTTTAAACAGTGTCTTGTAAATTTTTATTTTTTATTTTTTATTGAGCACTGCCTGTGACTTTTAACAAATAAAATAAACCTCATTGTGCAGTTAAAATCCCTAGCAACTTATTAACTTTAAATATATTTTGTAAAAATCTAACTATTAGATATTGCATCTTAGACCACAGAACCATTGATTGAAAGTGGATTCTAATTTTTCAGGAGGTATTGATTAATGTTCTATAGCATCAGCTCTGACAATAATGCCAGGCTCAAGTCAAATCACAGGTTTCAATTAATGCAGTTCTTATAATATATTCTTGTTTTTGTAATAAGAGTCTCCAGTGTCAGCGTTTTTGTAACAGTCAGAGTTAAAGCTGTAACTGTAAGTTTTCTGACATGGAAAGTCTTCAGAATGGACGGTTTTGTGGTTTCTTGGTTACATGACTGAACACAGAACAACACAGAATTCCACAAAAAGAACATCAAGCATGGTGGTGGAGTGTGATGGTGTGGGGATGCTTTGCTGCTTCAGGGCCTGGGCAACTTGCAGTGATTGAGGAAAACATGAATTCTGCTCTCTACCAGAAAATCCTAAAGGAGAATGTCCGGTCTTCAGTCCATAAGTTGAAACTCAAAGTCAACTAGATTACTGTATGCAGCAAGACAATGATCCAAAGTGTTGGAGTAAGTCCTAGTCCTAGAAATAAGTGAAAGACTGATCTCCAGTTATCGGAAGCAAAACCAGATTTTAAGTTTAAGGTGGCAATTAGTTATTCCCATTGGTGATGGGCGTTGGATAACTTTTTTTTTTTTGCTTCAATAATGTTGGTTGCCTTTATTTTATGTTATATTTTGGTTGAAGATATAAAACTGTTTAGTATGAGACATACACAACCAGAAGAAATCAGGGTACTTTTTCACAGCACTGTAAATGACTGGAAATACAGAAAACATGTACACAGACTCAGTAATGCTCATGAGGGATATAGCAAAATGACTTAAATGACTAATGAGATACTTATGATTGGCGAGTCTGTGCTCAAGCCTCCATCTTGCATGATTTCATAATTCAGATTAACATTTTAAATGCCCAATATGTTAAAATTATACAGCATCCCTGTGTATTTCAGCTGCGTGTATATAATACATATAATATATATATATATATATATATATATATATATATATATATATATATATATATATATATATATATATATATATTTCATTAAGGATGGCAATATTTCTAGAGCTGAATCTATGTGGTGTGGTAACAATCAAAATGTACTGGTCTTAATTGCACACAGATTTGAGAGGATTGCATTTTTTCTGAGTTTCATGAAAGGCACATCGAGCTGAGAACCTTTCACCTTCTCTCCTTGTTTCCCGCTGCAGGGATGCTCATTTTGAGAAAGTGATGACAGCCAGCACTCTGTGTATGGAGGAAAATCTTTGTTCTTTGTGCAGACAGGTTTGATTTTTACCTGTGTGGATTTGAAAAGGAGCTGGTAGCTACAAGGCCCAGTGATGCCGTGATGTAGCTTTCCTCTAAATAAAAAACTAATAAATAATAATAATAATAATAATAATAATAATAATAATGTTGTTGCTGATATTGAGAAGTGGTATCTGATAAATGTCAATGCATCAGTGAAGGAATAACATCATGGTGAATAGCACTGTGAACATTACTATTATTACATTCTAATTGTGTTATTGAATTTATTTTCTTGTAGGGATGAAACAGAAATTAACCAATTTCAGTGTGCACATAAGCCTTTAATGCCACTAGAGGGCGCTTTAACCTTAAATATACGATGCTGTAGGTGAGGATATTTTAAAGCTGCCTCTAGGATAGTATGTGTAACTAGGTTTCTAAGTATGATATAAAGTTAGTCAATTAATACAATATAAAATCCTACACCAACATTACAGCTTATAAACTGCACCGTAAAGGACTTAGCCAATGTAAAACATGCCCACACTGCCCAGCATCAATGGACCATTTCTATCCTGTTTTTTGGCTTTGTCCTCACATCCATAATCAATACTCTTTGTATTAATATCACCCACCATTGATAAAAATAAAAAAAAATAGAAGAAAAAAAAAGAAAAAAAAAAGATTATACTCTTGAACTGGAAAGATAGAAGCCAAATTTATATAAAACCTAGAGTAGATCCCTCCACTATAGAATCACAGCAAATCTAAAAATGATCTGAGCACACCTGGTCACACTAATGGCAGTGGCCTCATTCAGCAGGATAATACACCATGCCACACTGCAAAAATTGTTCAGGAATGGTACCTCTATACCGCTTATCCTACACAGGGTCGCAGGGGTCTTGGGGCAAAGGCGGGGGACACCCTGGTTGGTGTGCCAACCCATCGCAGGGCACAATCACACATCCAGTCACACACACTGCAGACAATTTGGAAATGCAAATCAGCCTACAACACATCTTTGGACTGGGCGAGAATATCAGAGTACCCAGAGGAAAGCTGCAAAGCACAGGGAGATCACGCAAACTCCACACAGGACAGAGGCGGGAATTGAACCCCCGACCCTGGAGGTGTGAGGCAAACATGCTAACCACTAATTTAAAAAGTTTTTTTTTTTTTTTTAATATACTTGGAGAGTAAATGATTTGATTAAGAAAAATGTCACGGATCTATTCAATGTTTACACAGAGTTCTACAGGACACACTTCCACAATGACTTCCAGTGATAGTACATGGGGTAGTACGTCAGTGGCACCTTTATCTAGCTCATCCCTCAAACTCTATTCACTTAGTGTATTCAGTAGAAGAGCGAGAATGACATAAGCATTGCACAGCTCTATATTAAACACGAGACATCTACACTCACGGTCCACTTTATAAGGAATACCTGTACACCTGCTCATTTAAGCAGTTATCCAATCAGCCAATCATGTACCAGCAGCACAATGCATAATATCATGCAGGTACAGGTTAAGAGCTTCAGTTAATGTTTACATTAAACATCAGAATGGGGGGAAATGTGATCTCCATGAATTTAACTGTGCTGTGGCTTTTGGTAACAGATGGACTGGTTTTTTGTATTTCAGAAATTGTTGATCTCCTGGAAATTTCACATACAACAGTTTCTAGAGTTTACACAGAATGGTGTAAAAAAAAAATAAATAAAAAATACATTCTGTGAGCGGAGGGTCTGTAGACTGAAACATTTTGTTGATGAGAGAGATCAGAGGAGAATGACCAGAATGGTTTGAGCTGACAGGGAGTCTGTAGTAACTCAAATAAGCACCCCAATTGCGGTAAGCAGAAAAGCATCTCAGAATTCAAAATATAGCAAAACTTGAGGTGGATGGGCTACAACAGCAGAAGACCACATCAGGTTCCACTCCTGTCAGCCAAGAACAGGGGTCTGAGGCTATCATTGGCACTCACTGAAACTGGACGGTTAAAGACTGGAAAAAGGTGATTTTTTTTTTCTTCTAATCTTTAACTATCCAGTTTGGGTGAGCCTATGCCCATGATAGTATCAGTGTCCTTTTCCTGGCTGACAGGGGTGGAACCTGATGTGGTCTTCTGCTCTTGTAGCCCATCCACCTCAAGGTCTGATGTGTGGTGCATGCTAAGATACTTTTCTGTTCAGTATGGTTCTAAAGAGTGATTATATGAGTTTCTATATCCCTCCTGGCAAGTTCAAAGTTTCATTCCTGACATATTTACTGACAGCAAATAAAAGAACATTATTATATAATAATAGAACAATGTGGATGAAAGCTCTTGCCAGAAGCAAAGGATTGAAATATGATCTTCAGTAGTCATAATGGAGGAAAGGAACAGGTCATTTATTCAGTCGGTCATCTTCAGTAAGCACTTTATTCTAGTCAGGGTAGAGGTGGGACTGGAGACTATCCCAGGCCTGTCTATCACATGGCAAAATGCATACACACATTTGCACATTCATTCACACCTAAGGAGCATTTTAGAGTCATCTAAAATGACTCTAAATCTCCTACTAGCTTGTTTTTTAAGAGGTGGAAGGGAACTTGAGAACCCAGACAAATCCAACACTGAGTATAAAATAAATTTCACAGACCCCCTTTGGATATAATCCAGCTGTTCAAATAATAGGGTCATTATTGAAATGTGTACAATAATATTTTGGCCATAGAGCTTTTTATTCCTTTCATTCAAAGAACATATTATGTCTATTTTGACATTATTTATAGGCCTTTTGGATTAAACACATTCAGGTGAATAGGGACCCTGCTGGAGCTATGGAGCAGCACCACTTAAACAGTTAATGTCCATTTTTAAAGACAGAAGCAACAATCCAAATTCTTATTACTACTTCAAAAATTGATGTCTCATCATAAGCACAATGAATGTCTGAACCTTTTACTGTCATTATGTACAATTCTTGTGCTACTGTATAACCTGTTAAATAACGTTTGAGTTTGTCATCTTTCGATTAATGATTACAAGTTGGTGTAAATCCTTTATCATGTGTAGCATTTTTGTTTTATTTAATAGACTTTCGTGTTCAATGCTTAGTGGGAAGCACATTTGACTCACACCTCTGGGGTTGGTGGTTGGAATCCCATCTCCACCCTGTGTGTGCGGAGTTTGCATGTTCTCCCCGTGCTTCGAGGGTTTCCTCCGGGTACTCCGGTTTCCTCCCCCAAGTCCAAAGACATGCGTTGTAGGCTGATTGGCTTTTCCAAATTGTCTGTAGTGTGTGAATGGCTGCGTAGATATGTGTATGATTGTGCCCTGCAATGAGTTGGCACCCCGTCCATTGTGCCTTGTAGGCTCCAGGCCCTCCATGATAAGTGCTTCCTGTGTAGGATAAGTGGTACGGAAAATGGATGGATGGATAGTGTCCAAAGAGGTAGATAGTAAGGCGTTACATTTAAAAAATATTACTTTTAAGAGTAGGTTTAACTGGCCATACTCAAGTCAATTTTTTTATCACAGATATGTACTTTTATTTCACTACATTTGGTGGCGTTCCTCCGTTACTGTTAAATATCAATGAATATATGTAGTTTTAATAATTAGTTCATATCACGTATAATGAGGTCGCGAGTCTCACAATATGCTGCAGTGGTCTGAATGCAGATACAACAACTACTCGAAGAAGGGGAAGAAGCTAGCGAGGCAGGACACACACGCAAGCACGCACGCACACACACAAACATACTAACATACACAAACACTCACTCTCTCTACACACACTTTCTATTCTGTTCTGTTCCACAGTCTGGTGTTTTGTTCTCTGTTGTCTTGGTTAAATGCAGATGCTGACAAGATTGGGCTGTTAACATGTTGTGAAAATAAAGTCAGTCAACCACTGGGAAAATGTTTGGGGTTTTTTTTTTTTTGGGAGCTTTTGTGCTGAAAATGACATGTTTTGTGTTATTGTACCCATCACAGGACTGGGATATGCTGCTCTATCTTGAACCCAGGTTTTATATCATATAAACAGAACAGACAGATTTTTAAGGAGAGGTGGGACTCCACAGTTCTCGGTGTAGGCTGAGATTTAAGATTTTCCCTTCATTTGAATCAAATCCAAAGTTACTAATAACTTGCTACTTGAGTAGTCTTCTCATCAGCTACTTTATTACTCTTAGTGAAGTAATTATTAACATTATTACGTTTACTGTTACTTGAGTCATTCTTTTTATAAGTAGTTTTACTTGTACTCGAGTAAACATTTTTGGCTACACTACTCATCTCGGAGTGTCCAATGACACACATTTATTTAATTTGGGTTACTGACCAGAAGGTCAGGTGTTCAAGTCCCAGCACCTCCAAGCTGCCACTGGGCCCTTAAGCAAGGTCCTTACCCATATCTGCTCCTGGAGCACCATATCATGGCTGACCCTGCTCTCTGACCCCTGGTTCCTAACAGGCTGGGATATGCGAAAAAACTATAATGTATATGTGATAAATAAAACTTCTTGTTATCCTCCTCCTGTAAAGGACATTGTGTGTATGAATGACCCACCATACCTGTTTATAGGAATTTTAGACCTTTTAATTTCTTGTTGCTCTGGTATATTATCCCAATTCAGGTGCGCCAAAGAATACACTCTGTAAAAAAAAAAAAAGATCTTTCAGGGTATTTTGGTTTGACCCTCAGAAGAAATCATAAAGGTTATGTTTGGGTACTTACAACAGATAGTTTCCCATTCTTGAAAGGTTTTAAGTAGAATCCCTTTCAAGAGCCAGAACTAGCCAAAGAATCAAGGAATAATCTCTTTCCAAAGGGAATAAATTAGTAACTGTGGCACAGACAAGAAGTTACTGCTCTAGCGAATCTCACAATATAATCAAACACCCCTCCCCACAGTAACACTTACTGCTATTTTAGCTCTATGGGAGTATTTTGGGAATAATATGTGATCAAGTCTGAGAGAATATGTGTGACTTCATCAATATTCTCCAACACAGAAAAAGATTTAGAAAGCATTTCACAGGTATGCACGTAAATTCTAATCGGAGGTCTTAGAACAATTTCTAATGCTATAATTTCCTGAGGAGGTACTCTAGGGGAATGTGCACGAATGACCTCTATGTGTTGCTCTAAAATGCCGCTTTGATAGCCGGCTGTCTGGCTGTTCAGTCCCAGCTGCACTTTCTGGGTGCAGACGTCACTGTTGTGCCAAACACTGCAGTGAGATGCTATTTCTGTTTCCATTGCTCACAGGTGTTCTGAAATGCCTGCGTCTTAGAAAGAACAGACCCAAATTAATAGCAAATTGAATTCATTTTATAGGGTTCAACCCAAATAAATATCAATTTGGCCCTAACATCAACCCAGGTCACATTAAATGTCAGCCTTTTATTGTTTACTAATAATTTTCAAGGCTTGGAAGGTTTATGGAGTAGAACTTTGGCACTTTTTGCGATTCTAGTTTTATTAGGCCTGTTTGTAAAAAAAAAATTCCACATTATGCCGTGTATTTTCACAAGGGGACTCCCATGTGTTTATGGGCTTTTATTGCCTATTTTATTGCTATTGTTTTGTTCAAAATCATGATCTCATTTCTGTTGTAACTATTCATCTAAAGGCACAAAGCATCTGTATATCAGAATGTGAATCGTTGGTCTTTGTGCAGACCTAAACGTTACAAAATTCCCCCAAACTGCTCATCCTTTATCCTCAAGCATCACAATTTTTATTTTTTAAATGTACTGTACCTGCTGTTAAAATTAGCATGAAGTATTTCAGGCTGTAAATATAACTTGAAATACCCTTTACCACTAGATGCCAAATGCAGAGACAATAACGGTTCTTTCATGCACACATTTTTAAAGTGCTCTGTGCCACCAGGGATGATAGACATTATCCTCTCTTACATTTGCATAGAAAGGGCTAATTAGGAGAAGCACAAAAGCTGAGACCATTTATTGCAGAGGCACGCACCGGCTTATTAAGTCAGAAAAAATTTCTTTGACAAATAATGAGGAAAACTGAGCTAACATTATATTACAGTCGCTGCAAGCTGGTGAGTGTTTTATAATTGCAAACCGATGAACGCTGAGTTAAAAGCCACTTGACATTTTAACCAGAGTTTCTCAATGTAAATGTAAGGATTTTTTGTGTTCCAACAAATGGCATCCTATGAGGTGTATTGATGGATCTTTTTCTGGCTTTGTCAACAGCATGAACATCTCTTCAGACTGAACCCAGTTGGTGACAGAGATGCAGATGGCTGCTCGGATGCTGCATAAGTAGGAGTAGTCTTAGCTTGTACAAATATGATGAAAAGGTTTGTGGGAGTGTGGACTGTGTATCTATGTGTGGAGTTAAACAAAGGGTAGTGTGATGTGAAGGTCATCTGTGTGGTAAATATTTCATGTTTAGTTCTAGCATGGAGCATGGATTTAGAGAAAATCGTTATATCATTTGAGAAGTGCTGTTTCCTCAAGTAATCATATGTGTAAAGCAGTGGTATTATGAAGAAGAAATAAAGCTCGGCCTGTAATGTGCAAGTGAATCATATAGTCTGATTCATATGTAGGTAAGTTGACTTTTGTCTTACAGTTTGGAAGTTTGGAAGAATTATTGTGTCAATGCAAATTGTGAAAAATTTTGTAGGTGATTCTCTATGGATGGCCCATATTGAGGATGCAAGATGGAGGATGTTGGCGGCAGGAATGCGCAGAGTGCTTCGAGTAAACTTGCGAGTAAATCTTGAATAAAACCAGTGATTTACATGACTACTGATGGCCAAGTTATAATGGAGGATGAATTTTTAAACGTTCTTGTTATTAAGATGAAGTCTTTGAACTAGGATGACATTATTTCACTGGCTGTGAATCACTTTGGGTCAGAATGGATTGAGAACTCTAAAAATGATCTCTTTGAACTCTGCCCTAGCTCTGCTCAACACTTTTTGTACCACATAAGGGGCTGCAAAACGATGTGAATAACGTTAAGAGCTGTTTAAAACTGCTTAACGAGGCTGACGAAGACATCACTCATTTTGTGTCACAGTATTTGGATGAACTACCGCCGATGACTTTTAATAGCCTTGATGTTTCTTGCATGCTTGGGAAAATTGAACGTTTAAGCATGGATACTTCTGCTATGAAACAGGTCATGTCTACACAGACTAATATTTGTGAATATCTTTGGGTGGTGACGGCGGATGTAAATCAACAGCTATGTGTGATTGAACAACCTGAACCTGACAGAGAGGATGCGTATAATTCCCCAGGTAAACGAGGAGGCTCCGAGCCTGGGTGTGGAGGCTCATGGGTCCTCGGTTTGTGAGCAACCTGGTTTGGATAGAGCGAGTGACCCCCTGATCAGAAAGGAGGCCCCAAGTCGGTGCACACAGAGTACTGCATGGATATTTGAAACTTTGGCCCTGGATGTCGGCATAGTAGAAGGAGCACCAGATGTGGAGCCGAAAAATGACTCTGGTGAAGGAGGTTCACCGTTTTAAATATGTGAGTGAGAACGTATTATACATCCCAAACCCTGTCTAAACCAACCCAGAGGGAAGAAGCTAACAAGTATTGTTGGAACTTGTGCTGGGGGAATATACAAGTTGTGAAGACTAAACTGGTGAGTCTTTTTGCCACAGAATTTTCACCTGACTTAGACTCAGGAGACATTTGCTAACTATTTGAAAGCTAAACTCCATTGTGATGTTACTTATCAAAAGATGGACACTACTCAGAACCGATACAGTTCTTTTAAAGTAACTGTTGAGTGTGATAAGGTGGACAATATACAGTATATGAGCCACAGCTCTGGCCTGATGGGGTATTTGTATGTCGATTCTATGAGGCGTGCAGGTCCAGTGGATGTAGAAACCCCTAGTGGTGTAAGAAGTGTGTGGGTATCTGAGGCGCATGGGCCTGCTGTAATGAAGTCGTGAACATGATTTCTGAATCTTATACTTGTGTCATATAATTCACATGGGTTGTGTTTGGGATTTAAATTATGACGATGAAGTGCCGCGCCAGTGCTATAAGTTGTAGGGACAGGCAAATATGCTGGCTTGTAAATTTTATGTGTACAGATGATGTTAAAATAGCTATTTTTTGAGCTTACTGTACTTTTCTTTATACTGCAAAACTTCTGGTGTAAAACACAAGGTGGCATTTAATGATGTGTTCAGAATTTTGCTTAAGCTCCCAAGGTGGACAAGTGCAAACCAAATGTTTGTATTTAATAATGTACCCACTTTGTGTGCTGTCTTAATGAATTACAATGGGGGAAATAAGTATTGGACGCATAAATATTTTTTCATAATATATTTCCAATGAGGCTATTCACATGAAATTTTCACCAGACATCAGTATTAACTCAGGAAATCTGGAAATATAAAGAATTCACAACATTAAAATCCATAAATAAAGTTATGTGTAATAAAGTGGAATGACACGGGGAAAAAAGTATTGAACACAGGCAAGGAACCAGCTGAAACCACCTGAAATCCGTAAGTAATTGTACCTCCTATCTGTGCAAATTAATATCAGCTGGGTTAGTAGATTGATGGTCTATAAAAAGGCTTTTCGTTACCAAGGTGTCACACAAGAAACATGGGTAAAAGCAAAGAGCTCTCCCAAGACCTTCACAACCTTATTGTTGGGAGATTAGCAAACCTGTACAAAGTGCATGGATAAAGTCATAAATAGAATTAAAGGAATGTCTACAATTTGTGCTTGGATGAGTTTACTAAATAACACACCACAAATCAGGACATCCTGAAAAGAATGCAAGCCTGAAAATAAGGTATAGGGTATACAGTATACATTTCAGTTCCTATAATAATTGTGTGTCGTATGTTATTTGAGAGAGAAATATATAATGAGAGAGGAAAGGGTGGAGGAGAAAAATATGGGTTTTCTCAGACCAACAATAAGGGCTTGTTGACATAATTAAACAGTAGAGGCCACCTTAACCAGCACAGTCCATAATTATCCAGACAATTTTAAGGAAAAAGGTACTAAACCATACCTTTTGCTGGGGTGGTATGACCATGCTATGAAGCTTATCAGGTATACGCTCACCTTTTGTATCTTTCTACAAAAGGTATATTTTACTTAGAAAGGTGCATGTAGTGTACCTTTAAAGCTTTAGTATAAAAACTATGGTCTATTATGGGCCATTAATGTTCCTTATATCAGTGCCCCCATGTATCGGTAACCCCCCGCCCCCAACATGATTCACCTATTTCTCTCTCTATATAATATTTTGTCTGTTTAATAGAGCTGTAGAGCTTTTTAATCCTTTCCATTCACACAACACATTAGATCCAAGTTGTCATTATTTGTAGGCCTGAGTTGTTGATGTTCCTAATCCATTCAGTTGAACTAGGGGGCAAGGGGGGTGCATGGTAGCTTAGTGATTCCTGCCTCCCGGAGTTTGCATGTTTTCCCCGTGCCTCAGTGTTTCCTCTGGGTTCTCTGGCTTCCTCCCCCAGTCCAAAGGCATGCCTTGCTGATTGCGATCTCTAAATTGAACTGTTAAACATGCTATAAGAACTCAATAATAAATATGTTTGATAAAAGTAACCATAATGTGTGAATGTGTGTAAGATTTGCCCTGCAATGTGTTGGCACACCTAGGGTGTCCCCCACCTCATGCCCCAAGTGCCCTGGGATAGGCTCCAGGCTCCCCCCTTGACCCTATGTAGGATAAGCAGTACAGAAAATGGATGGATGGATGGATAAAGGTGACCTGTAATTTTCATCACTGTGACCAAATGAATGGGAAGAAAACCAAAATGTCTCTGCTCTCAGAACCTTCAAATCATTTTAAAGATATTCACGTGATATTCCAGGTGAAAGATAAATATATAATAAAGGTACAAACGATGTATGTCCTCTTAAGGGTACACCAGAGTGACAAGGAAAGGTGCAGTTTAGTACTGTTTTTAAGAATGCCTGGTTGTTGTTATTATTGTCACGTAGGAAGGCAGGTGGAGAGACAGAGAGAGAGAGAAAAGGGAAACAAAACTGTCCAGGTTTTAAATAGCATGTGATTTTAATAAAATGTGGTCTTTCCAGTTCTAGATACAACCATGCATGATTCAGTAGTTTGAACTTTTGTTTGGATGTATGGTATGACGATCTCGAAACGGGAGGCGGGAAGGTCCTGGAGCGCTCGCGCTGCAGTTCACCAATGAGGCGCGCGCCTCGAAACTACCCGCCACTTTGAGCGCGCTCGAGCGGAATTACGGCAGCGACCGCACACGCAGTGTGTCAGTGTGTACAAACATGCGGAGATTATCATCCGTGAGACGAGCAGTGTGTGCGAATGTGCAGGAACGCGACGGAGACAAATAGAGACAAATGTGCGGCACGTTGCGTGTCTCGTCTAGCCCGGTTTCTGGCTGACTACAAACTGTCCTCCTCGGTGTCTCGAGAGAAATAACAGCAGCCATGGAGAAGCAGCGCGAGCAGCAAGTGAAGGGGACATCGCGGAAATCCAAGGCCACTAAGCACAAGGATAAAAAGCGAGCCGCAGGGAAAGCGTTCCGTAAAAAGTCGTTCAAATCAGTCGGGACTTTCGTGGCGAAGATTTTCAAAAGTTTAGGCGCCTGGACTCACGGCAGAGACGCGGCCGAGCCGCTGGACGCAGAGGACGATGACGGCGGATTCCGGGTTGGAGCGCCTTGTACGAATTTAGCGAACGTGAAAGAAGACGAGAGGGAGCGTGGAGTGAAAATGTCCACGCTTCAGTCGCGCGCTTCACTGAAAGAGCGGCTTTCATTGTCTTACGGTGATAAGACTCCCGGGGTTTTGGGGCTGAAGAACCACGGGAACACCTGCTTCATGAACGCGGTGGTGCAGTGCCTGAGCAACACCGACCTGCTGGCTGAGTACCTCGGATTGGAGCATTATAAAATGGATATTGGTGAAAACACGATGAATCACGTGAAGAAAGTGTGGAGTGAAGACGCGCAGCTCGCGCCGGGAGAGGTGACTGAGCAGCTGGCGGCGCTCGTGAGGGCGCTCTGGACGCTGGAGTACACTCCTCAACTCTCAGTGGAGTTTAAGGTGACACAAAACTTCACTCTTCCTCTCATTAATTCAATAATAATAATAATAATAAAAACATTTCCCCTACTCGTGTTAGTGAACTCGGTGTGTTTTTAACTTATCTTTGCGATTTATCACGCGTATAAGTTACAACCTATAGGTTAGTAACTGTGGAAACTAAGCAAACAGGAAGTGTGTTGTGTTTTTTTTTTTTTTTTTTTTTTTTTTTACAATCAGCTGTGCTGGGAATAGCATACTACAGAAAGTATCAGTCACATGACTACCAAGGGTCATATTCACTTGTGGACTCTGTGTTACTTCAGAATTGCGTTAGACTGCTTCTATTATGTGTCGGATATTTTCAGTAACTATGTCCAGACCAGAAATGAGACCCTTTTTTGACGTTTAGCGTCCAAAAAAAGAAAATGATGCAATGGCTCGACAGAGAAAGTCAGTTCTAAGCCGGTGAAGAAACGCTGTAGCTTTCATTCTGTAACAGGAATGTAAGGTAATTACAGGTAATTAGCATAAATAGCTCTTTCTCGTGCATTTAGCGAGCTTTTGTAAGAAACTAGGGGTATTAAATGTAGCATATTTCTCAGTAAATTCCACAAATCATTCATATTATACAAGCAGTAATCAATTCATTCAGAAAGGTGTACAAAAATCACCATTAAATATACTTAACACAAAGAGAAAGACGGATTCATGCATATAATTGGCTTCTGCTGATGAATTTGTGGTCCCTGGTTCAAGTCGCATGTCCATATGGGTTTCCTCCGGGTTTTCTTGTTTCCTCCCAGCTCCCGAAAGCATGGCCTTATAGGTGGATTGACTGTACTAAAATTGTCCCAGATGTAAATAGCTATGTTTCAATCCATCTGATTTTATGCAACTTTAGAGATACTGCATTTAAAAAAAAAACACTAGATGGAAACGCCAGATGTGGGAAAAAATCTCCAAAATGTGCATAAAAAAACTTGTGCACTCAATTGAGGCGGATAGTTGTTTGATTAAATAAGAAGACAAGCGCATAAGCTACGATGGAAACACACAAAAAGTCATGTGACTTTGATTCAACAAATCAAGTGATTGGATACTTGGCTCAGAAAAGTAAAAACCAGGGCACAGTGGGTCAGCGTAACTGGTCTAACCAGAGGACCAATCCCATACACAGCATCTCAAATGTTGTTTTTGTCGCTCTGAAATGCCTGACCCAAAGTCTGTCATCGAAATGATTTGGTACAATTACCTCCCAGAACTGTCTCACACGATTCAATTCCCAAATATCAGCCATCCGCTTCCGATCACAAGATCATATGAGGTTTCTGATAGCCGGATAACTGAAGGATATGTGAAAACCAAAGTTCAATTTCTTACATCCATATGGCTGTACTCGTGTTTGACACATATAAATTGAAGAGGGCTTTGGCTGAATGCGTGTTCTGATGATGTCACATTACATGTCTTGGTCCAAGTCTGCGGTAATCTTGAAACATTGCAAGCTCCTCTGAATATTGCAGCGTTTGCTTGATTTTGTGTTCATTTCTGTGATTGCAAAAATCTTGAAATCCTGGAGAGACTGATTTTTCCAAAATCCCAGGACACTTATCATAAAAGATTAGGGGTATACCCCGGTGTCCTGGTGAAATTCCCCCATTGGCCCTTCTCCATCACTGCCCCCTAATAATCCCCACCTCTGAATTGGCTACATCACTCTCCTCTTCACTTATATCTGGTGTATGGTGGGTGTTCTGGCGCACTATGGCTGCCGTCGCATCATCCAGATGGATGCTACACACTAGTGGAGGTTGAGAAGATCCTAATCTTCTCTAACCTAATGAAATGGGAAACAAGCGTGGGCCAAAATTTCAGACCCCAACAATGTTAATCGCACGGTGTTGACATTTAGCAAGTAAAGATTTAGGGCCTTTTATTTACTTTTATGAGCCAGAGTCATCCAAAAATTACAGACTTTGCCTTTACTATTTGGTTCACCTTGTGATACAAAAGCCAGTTCATGGGCTATTTGGCAAAAAAGCCTCAACGTTGAAAGATAGATACCAGATGCCACACCTTTTGCAAATCACACACTGCACTTGAGATGTATAGTATCAGATTATACCCTTTTCTACACATGTTTATTTCCTCAGAAATAACATCCACACATCGTCTACTGGTTTTGGGATAAAGAACAAAAAACCCACCTAAAATATTAGCACTGTAGGGCTGAAATAATCGATTTGCCTGTCTGCTGAAATGGGAAAAAGTGCATACTAGGGTTTATTCACCAGATCAGTGTATCAGGTTATGTTTCACAGTGCAAACTACATTCGTAAGCCTTTTTGATTGACTGCTATTAATATGATCTGTCCAAAAAAAAAACCCCACATTTTCATTTATTTTAAAACCTTGCTGTTTTGTCTATCATAAAATCTGAGGTCATCGAGTGCGTCTACAGGCACTGAGCTGGCATTACTCATAGCGCTGTAGTCTCTCACCACAAACCTCCATCAAATTCCTGCAAATAGTCTACTCTTTTATTGAGAATAAAATAAATTGTATTTAATAGTGACATACAAGCATTTGTCTGAGGACGTATTTAAATAGGACAAGTCTCAGAGTGTAGGTGCAAATTGTTGTCAGTGTGATTAAATGTGCTGTATGTAGTAAGTAATTATAAGACAAAAAGCTCAACATCAGTTTTACATCAGATTGTATTATTTTGTGAAATTGGTAAGGCAGCTTGACTCAAAAAATAAAATGTGTTGTACTCAGATGTTGGGTGAAGAGGACTGGGGTGCACTTGGCGTTCCAGTTCATCCCAAAGGTGTTCAGTGGGGTTGAGATCAGGGCTCTGTTCAGTCACCTCGTTCTTTCACTCCAAATTTGTCAAACCATGTCTTCACGAAGCTTGCTTTGTGCACGGGGCATTGTCATGCTGGAACAGGTCTGGGCCTCTTTGGTCCAGTGAAGGGAAATTGTAATGCTACACAAAACAAAGATACCTTATGCAAATGTGTGCTTTCAACTTTGTGGCAACAGTTTGGGAAAGAACCACATAAGGGTGTGATGGTCAGGTGTCCACATAGTGTAATCCCATTTATTAGACTTTATCTAGCTGTTCCTATACCCGTTCTTTGGGGTTATATGAGGTCGGATTGTGTGAGATAGCCAACTTTAATTATGAACACTAATATAACTGTTAGGAAAATGTTCATTAGACAAACATGTAAACTTACATTTATTCACTTATAGCTGGAGCTCTGTCTTCTGCACCACATTTTCCTTTCAAATTTGGGCCGATGAGGTGAATGGGAAGAGAGCTATCCTTATGCCTTTTGAATAGGACAGCTTTTATTTTCAGACCATGCAAATGCTGCCTACTTAGGCAACTGTGTCCTAAATTCATTAGAGAGGCAGTAAAGTTTCCATGATCGCAATATTTTTTGTATTGCATATCATGGTGTACAGTATTTTTATATATATATATATATATATAATAGAGAGAGAGAGTTGTGGGAGCAAGCTTTGAGCTTTTACACTTTCATTATAAAGTAGAAATAAAGGTGGCATCTGTTAGGTTAGTACTGAGTAGACATTTTCAGGTCTCGGGCTTTTTCCTCTCAGACTGCATTAGGCCGCTCCTTGGAGGAAAGAATAATCTCACCTGTTTTCTTTAAATTTATAGATGACTGCAGATTTTATAACAAATTCTCAGTGCTAAGTGTTTAATTAATTAATCAATTAATTAATTAATTTTTTTACTGTTTGTGCTATGCGTTACCTGCTAGAGACTCAGATCCGCTCTGATACATTACCGTCATTATGGAGGTGTTTGTACTGAGCATTAAAATGGAGGGCGAATAGTTTTAACGTAGTGTTAAGGCTTGTGATGGCATAAAGGGCTGGGTGATAGGACCAGAACCAAATAATGAACACAGCATTATTTTACATTTTTTAAAGTTCCAAATGAAAGAAATCTGCTAACCCAGGGCTGTACATTGCACCATTATTGCCACACAGTCACACATGCAAGGAGAAATTCATCCTGTGGTAAAACAGATTAGGTCACAGTTGTATGTGTGAGAAAGAACTGTGCGCATGTGTCTGTTTGTTTTTGTGGTCTACATATCACGATCCAAGTAATAGCATGTTAATGCTAATTATGGGATGACGACATCAAGTGTACTCTGAATCACAAATGATCTGTTTCTCGTGACACAAACAAAACAAGACGAATACTTTATACTGCTATAAAAACGTCCTATTTTTACACTCTAAAAAGCCTAAATATATAACATAAGTGGTGACAAGACCACAAGACAAGTCAGTAGAAATTGATACGAAAGGTTTGATTGATATAGTTTGTACAGAACCAAATAAATGTTGTGGTACCCCCTCCTGCCTACCATGGGCAGTGAAAAGATATACACCTGTGTGCCTTCTTGTGAGCATGTTCATGCATGCAGAGACCTTTCAACAAAGTCTCACAGTAATATGTGATGCACTATTTGCAATAAATACTGCTGTCATAGTGCCATCTTTCTCTTTCTTCTTCTCGCCTTGTAGACAAATCTCAGTCCACACATACACCATATGGAGTTATTCTCTCAACAGCTTGTGACTACATTCTGAGCTACAGGTTTCCTGTCCTCCAAAGCTTTGCAGTAGCATGTGGTTCTGTGCTGCTAGCCTGGTCAAGTGATTTTTTCCGTCACCAAACCATGTGCTGTTCAATACTACGTGTGGTAAGTTAGATGGATTTCCGCTAATACTCAGCTCTGAGGCTGGAGTCAGATTTCCCTCAACAACAGACCCCTCGTTATCTTCACTTGGGGTCAGATTTCCATGATTTTGTGGTTTCTCATTACACACAGGCCTCTTAGCCGAAAGAGCCATGATGCCAAGAGCCAAGACTTTCCTTCATGCAGCCGGTGTCTGAATCCTTTAGAAAACAGACATCCGCTTTGTGCTCATTTCCGTGGCATTGACCATCTGAAGGACGCAGCGTCTGACTCGGACATCTCCTACCCTGACTGTGCAGTGATGCCGACACAGCATGCTCGTCTGGCATATTTAGATCCTGATTCACAGTCAAATCGCATCCAATGTCAACTGATAAACATAAGAAATCAGTCCAGAAAATAGTCGTAGCAGTTTTCGAGTCGGCAAAGCTGAGTGGGTGGCTGAAATCATAGATTCAGGATCTGAGATCACACTAATTCAAGACTCACATCCCTCAACAGAGGTTTCCGTATAGCCCGATGACTAATCATCCTCCTCTCTCCTCCTCGACTATGTCTATAGCCACATCCAGGAGATTCTTCCAAGCTGACATTGAACTAGCAGGTGAATTGTCATGTTCAATACTGGCCTCAACGCTGTCTGAAAATGGGTCTGGCTCGGTCCCTGCTAAGTCACAGACATGACAGCCTCTTAAAATGGCCACAGCCTAAGTAGGACCGGATGGTGCTAGGCAACTCAAAAGTGCTCTTTCAAGCAACTTAGTTCAGAATTCATTACGCAAGCAGTTCAAGCATTTTGGACTTCACACATTATAGCTAATATGATGGATCATGAGCAGGTCAGGCTCAATCACTTTTCTGCCATTGATTGCTCTGTTGCATAACTGGTAGGTTCACCAGACGACGAGGCGACTCTGTGTTGGTCTGGTTAATGACCTAACAACAACTTGTGTAGGTCGGATGGTCTTAATTTATGCCTTAATCTAGAACTAGAAATGAGTTGTTTTTAAGCAATGAAATGACCCTGTAATTTAAACCTCCCACTGTATAGTACACTTCCAGCTTACTGTAGCTATCATTCATCCAACACATTCCATCATAACGAGGAGATGAGGTAGCAGGAGGGGCTAAACTGAAGAATGTGTGAAGTACTGATTTATTTGATCCTGGTTTGTGCTTTAGTTAATATCAGCATTGCTGAAGCACAGTTTATATTTAATCAGCTCTTATTATGGTCTAAGTGACATAATGAGAGCATTATAGATGAGGGTTGGGGGCGGTGAAGTTAGTTGGGGTTGAAGAGTGTAAACTGCTGACGCAAAAGATTACTGAAATGCTGTATAAGCAACTAAATAATATCATTTCTTTCAAGTTTTTCAGAACAATTACTCACTTTACATGATGTTCTGATTTCTATTCCCTTAGGGGACAGACAGCCTGTCTAGGCTGTGTTCTTTCTTGCTGTGCTGTTATTTTAAGTGAGAAATGCGTTGTGTTCTTCGTGGTTATGGTTTGGGATGTAGCAGAGGATGTTACTCCGTTATTCTTATCATTGCGTAATGCTATGTTTATTGCTTCTTAAGTTGGTATCATTATATCTAAATGTATTTAATTGAGACTAACAGATGCCCATTTGTTCTTGGCAACTAGATGTAGGCGATGGGCAACCATTTAATGCATTTAATACCCCCCTTGGCAATCATGTTTTCTTTTTTCTTATTTCAGGGCAATTATAAATAAATAAAAAATTAATAACATTCTACAAAAGCTTTAATGATCATCTACCTTGAAAGTACCTGCCAAATGCTTGAGTTTCAAGAACCCTGCAGGCAGTGTGTGTGTGCGCGTGTGTGTGTTTAACTGTTTTCCGTTTTGAAGCTTCTACACGCACCAAATACTTTTGGCATGCCGACACGGCGAAACAAACTTGTTTAACTGCGGTGTCAAAATGACAAATACCCTGTTCACTTTGCAGAATAACACACAAACTGATACAACTTACAATGACTAAATTTGCCTGAGTGAAAGAAAGTCATGAATTTTGTCCACATTAGGAGCACAGTATTCTGGTATCTTTGATGGAGATAAAAAGAAAAAAAATATCCGAGCAATTTGCAGTACAAACACCTCCATCAGCTACAAAATATGCTTGCTCAGTTCAAAAAACACATCGTTTACAACCATGGAGATAAAAGTTGGAGGCCAAAGCCTTGTGAAAGGGGTGCTAAAATATATGATGAGCTAAAAGGCAAATGTATATACCCTGTAAGTCTATGAACACCACAATGCCACAAATCAGGCTTGCTTGCTATGATTTTTCAACATAGTTTTATAGTTGTGAAAAATGGGAAAACCTTTTATACGGCTTTACCTGCTGGATTTTCAAACGAAGAAGAGATGTTGAAATCTGATACTGCAAACAATCTAGGGCTGATCGTGCTTACAGGAGGAAGGCCTGTTTGGCCTGTTATTAGAGACGATTAATTATTAGTTAAGATGTTCTGTTAATTTTACAGTACATGCAGCTCCTTGAGCAACTTTATGATTGGATTGGTTTGGATTCTGTGTCACTTTAAATAAAAGCGTGTACCAAAAAGTTCAATGCAAAATGTAAATGTAAAGCAGGAACGTCCGGGATAAGATGGCCGAAGTACTGAAAGTATTAGCATTTATTCTTTTCTAAAAACGTCAGCTCAACCTTAGTTTTGCCCTATGAGAGAATCAGGTGGAGGATGAGACATGACGTTGGCCGTCGAAAGTGAATGCGAGGGTGAAGATATGGCTCAACCTACTTCCTAACTACATAGTAGTGTCTCTGTTTCGAGTAATGTGGGACCAGAATTGTTATAGCTAAATTCTTAACATAGTTGTAGAGAGATAAGAGTGTTTGGGGGTTACACGTGAGCAGAAACTCAAACAAAGCATCTGTTTAATGGACAGGTGACCCGTGTAAACCTGAGGGCAAGGCTGGCCGTTTCCTAGGCCTTGTATTTAGTTGGTATAATTTCCTGTTTGGTAGAACTGCTTATGTTTCATGTTGTAGTCACACTGTATCACCTACATATAAATGACCTGTGTCACCGTTGAGTCCTCGACAGTTGGGTGTAAGCATGTTGTCTTTTGTTTGGGGTTAGAAAGCATACAAGGCTTATCTTTCCACAGCATTAGTGTCTTGTTAGGGATGTAGTATTGGTTTCCAATTTCAAGCCTTGTTTTATAGTATAGTACAGTTCAGTACAGTTCAGTCAGCTGCTCTTCTCCACTTAATTAATAGGATGATGAAAAATAAGCGCACCCATGTCATTACAAAATTTTAAAGTGTAGCTTATCTACAGGATGTCCCAAAAGTCACCATACATAGGTGTTTGCCAGCACCACATCGGTTGTGCCTTCGTCAGTGGGTGTTCGTAGACGTCCTTTCCTCATTTGGTCCACAACACTTCCAGTCTTTTTGAATTTGGTAATGAGATTGGCAAGAGTGTGGTGTGTGATGTGCTTGCCATGTTTCCTGTTAAAGTCCTTCACAACGTTGTGACAGCTTTCAGCTCCAGCCATGAGAATGCTTTCAGTATGTTGTTCTTTTCTTAAAGGCTGAAAAATATATATATATATATATATATATATATATATATATATATATATATATATATATATATATATATATATATATATAGAATAGAACCTAAGTATGGAAAATTTTGGACGACATTTTGCCCCCATGCATTGTACAAAATAGCACAGTTTGAAGGCTCCTTATTGGAGACAAAAAAAAAAAACCAACAGCCAGCCGGTTTTACTCATCAAATCATCAGAGCTATGTGTGTTGTTCAGAGCTTAATAGGCATTATTGCCGTGTACATAGAATTTGGCTACTATTTATCAATCATGACAAAATGTGTAACAATACAAGACCATTTTAGGACCGTTTTGTCACATAGATGTGGCAACCCTGGGCATACCATGTATATTTGGAACACGTACATCAATACCTCCACATCTAAAAGAAATTCATCACAGTAAACAGGAATTGGCTATTTTTCAAATAGTCAACCATATGAAAAATGGAAAAAGGTTTATTTATATACAAGTATTATTATATCATATTTGATATTTTTACTTTTACATTTATACAAAGCAACATTCTGTGCACTTTTTTTTTTTTTTTACACTAATTATTAACCAAAGGCTTTATTTAAGAGGAATTTAAGTTATTAAGGCATTGTCATCACTACTGAAAGATACTTTCTTTTGCACAGCTCTGTGGTTGACCATTTCCACTGAATTGCACTTCACAAAGGAATACATTTATTAGGCATTCCTAGGCAGTTTTTTTTCTTCTGTTAAACGTGATGAGCTGCATCCTTAGCACACTGTCTGTTCATTTCAGACAGACTGTGAGAGCATTTTGCAGCTGCATCAAGTTACATTTTGTAACTCCTAATGTACGTCCATCTGGTACCGAGCGTCATTCCTTTGCTACACCTAGCATGCTGGGGTGAAGAGGTTCCTAAGGTTTAGGTCATGAAATTGTAATGCTGTTTATAAGGTGGTGTTTTTACAGCACCATTTTACATGAAAGTGTGCTGCCCTCCCTGTGCCCTTTGAAACCCATAACAGCAGTGTTTATACTTCAGAGTCAGGTCTGAAGCTCTACAGCGCACTTAAAATCTATGGTAAATGGGTCAAGTGGATCATCTACAAAAAGCTAAAAATATAAAGCTATCACTTTAATACAGTGTGACTTTTGGACAGCATGGCATTTAAAAAAAAAAAAAAAAAAAATCTCAAAACATTATTATTATAATAATAATACTGAGTGATGCTGGATTAATGCTCAATTTGGTTAAAACATAAATGAACATCTCTCACTGTCTAAATGTATGTAAGGAAACATTTCTAAAGCTTAACTGCTTAATACTGCCATTTATCAGATTAAGTCTATTAGATGAAGCACTGGCTGACTCACTTCACCCTTGGGAGAGTACAGTTTCGTTCTGTCAGCTCTGTAATATGATACCCTGGAGAGCAAAGAGCAGCTTTTATGATAATAGCCCTTCATAAGTTACACTTATCACATTCACAGTCACAGTCCCATTGTTCTCTTTCTTAATAAGACTATTTTAAGCAATGACCTATGGGAATTTATTAAAACATTCATAAAATAATCTTTTTCACCCTCTTGACTTCCAGGTAAAGAGATCCAATTTTAGCTCGGTTAGTATTTCATTAGGTGCCGCTTTCAGTTCGGCGCTGTGATTTATTTCAGCCGTTAGTGTGAAAGCCGTGTTTTTTGGATTCCACTGTGTGAAAATATTCAGAGGAACAAATCAAAAAGGTGTTAAATTGTCCTTGCTGTGGCATTTGCAAGGCTGCTGATTTACTCTGTGCTCAGAGTCAGCTCAGCAGGCTGTGTGAATGCTTCTGTGAGGAACAGAGTAGCGTGAGGGGGAGGAGAATGTTTACTGGACTTCAGATGAAGAAAGCATTCTTCCCCAACAGAGCTGCAAATGTCAGACCTTTAACATGTAGCTCACTCCCAGGATGTTTGAGGTAATATTTTTACCAGCAAGTCAACAAAAAAATTCCCATGCTCCTCATTTTACCCTGACACTAGCTAGAATATTTAAAGATCCTCTTGTTGTTGTTGTTGTTGTTATTATTATTATTATTATTATTATTATTATTATTTTAAGGCACCTTTATATTACTCCTGGTGTCCAGTGGGTTCTACACTGAAATCATTACTACATATGAATCATCACAATAAATTTGTAATAAAATGTATATCTACCTTTCCAGCCTGTTTTCACTGAGAATGCCCATTAGTTATTATTACTAAAGTCCCCAATATTCATTAGTTTTCATTAACTTGCTCAGCAAAGCGAATCAACATATGTAAATGTAAACATACACTGTCAAAAATGTCCATGGTTTTAACTGTAAACGAATGTAAAATTTCAAAGTTAAAAAACTGTAAATGATCACATTCCATTTTTACTGTTGTAAGCTCTGAATAGCATCACAATTAGCATACTAGCGTACTAAATACTATGAGCAAAATGCGCAGCTATTACTTCATTCAGTAGCATAGATATACTACATGCTGTATATACTTAGAAGAATAGTATACCGTTTGGGACACAGTTTGTCAAGCAATGTCTGTCTTCTACAGGCATAAGTTCAATAAACCTACTCATTATTCAGACTTAGTAAATAGTTTTATTTTGTCTTCAGTTGGTTTAAACAGGCTTCTGCAAATTTAATCTCTCCCCTTCATTTGTATTATTTTGCTCATGCAATCTAGTTACTGGAGTAACTGTGTAAATTCACGAAGTAAAACATCGAATAATGTGTTAATGTTTTCAGTATAGTTCAGGGTGAACTGAATTTTCAAATGACTCTCTTTTTGTTTTTGCATTTTCCATACTGTCCCAACTTTTTCGGAATTGGGGTTGTATTTCCCGGTATTTACATCTAGATGTGTTAAACAATATAAAACACAGAACTTTTTGTATCAGACCACCCAATATTTAGGTGAGCAAAAGTATAGGAACAGATAAGTCTTGAAGTAAATTAAAGTAAATAGCACTTAATATTTGGTTGCATAGCCCTTGCTTGAAACAATTGCACCAAGCCTGTGACTCAATGACATCACCAGGCTTTTTACTGCAGCCTCTTTCAGTTGTTGTTTGTTTCGGGGGGTTTCTTACTTCAGTCTCCTTTTCAGGAGGTGAAATGCTGCTCAATTCGGTTGAGTGGTTTTGCATTTTGTGGTTTGGCCTCTATATTTCTGCTCTCAAAGTCTTCAAACAGTGGACTGTGATACCTTCGCCCCTACCCTATGGAGGTTGTTGATGTCACTGACTGTTGTATTTGGGTTTTCTTCGAAGCTCTCACAATTTTTCTGTCATCTGTTGTTGTTGTTGTTGTTGTTGTTGTTTCCTTGGCTGACCCATTCGGTGTCTGTTGCTAATTACACCAGTGGCTTCTTTCTTTTTCAGGACATTCCAAATATGTATTGGATATGCCCAAAGTTTGTGCAGTGCCTCTGATTGATTGCCCCTCTTTTTTGAAAATGGCTTGTTTTTCTCCCATAGACAACTCTCAGACCTTCATGTTGGCATATCCTTTTTAATAAAAAAGGCATTCATCACAGGTGAAACTGAAGGCTAAAACCAAGAGTAGACATTCAGAGCTATTTATTGTTTAAACATTCAGTCAAACAGGACACACCTAGGTAACAAGAAACACCTATCAGTCACAAATTGGATGTTCCGATACAAAATGTGCTGTGTTACATCTTGTTTAAAACATCTACATCTAAATACCAGGAAATAAAACCTGAAATTCTAAACTCTCTTCTCATATTCATCTTTTGATCTCAAACCCAAATGTCTTCAGTCTACAGCAAAAACGAATGAATGAAAATGAATTGGCCTTGCTGTTTCAGTCGTTTTGGAAGAGATTGTAAGTAACATTTAGAGAATCAGGACCCAAATGGCCAAGATGTATAGTTATCTATACATTTACTAGAAAAAAAACAAACCAAGATAAATGAAGTTCTTTTATCTGATGTACTGGAATGTCAGGCATCAACATGGCAGAAGATTTTACTTACTAGGCCCAGCTTTGCATTACAACACAGAACAGAGGTCAACTTGCCCCATGCTTGCATTTCTTGAAGCTGTTCCATAAAGTTCATAAAGTTTTCAAGCTATCAGTATGACAAAGCACCAGAATGACCTCCATAATACTGTAAATATATCCTCTTCAAGGTGTTAATAAAAACAAAGCCTTTTTATTGGTTAGGACCGTGTATGTGAGGTATACAATGTGTCCTTACACATGCCTGCTTGCAGCAGATGACTCTTATAATCAGCTCTGTTTCCCTGAGGTGAATCAGCAGGCCCTGTCATATCTTAATAATTAGTAGCATTCACCTTGAACAAAGTTTACAGAACAACTGCTTTGAAGATGAAAGAAGGGGGTGGCACATCCTGTGGTGTGTTTTATTGCGAAGACCAGCTTTATCTCCTTTTGATGGTGGCTCTGAAGTAGATGATTGTTTTTCAGTGCTTCTCTGTGTGTCTGATATTTAGGATTATTAAATTATCTTAGTCGGTAGTTCTTGTTATAATCTGTCATTTCCTTCCAGCTGTTAGCTGAGGTTCAATCAGTATTAAAATAGAGATTCATGCAATTTTATTCACACCTAACTTGGTATAATGTGATAGCTGCCGAGAAGAAATGTTAACATGCTGAAAGATGAAGGGGGTTTTAAAATGGATTATTTAAAAATTCTAATGTAGTTCTTGGAAATTGCTTATTTAACATGGCACAAACATGGCATTGACATGACTCTGTGAAAACATGCTAATATTCTAGAATATTATTTATTTAAGTAACTTCATAAATATGCTAATACAGTGTTGAAAAGCACAGCTAGTGAATGGCAAGTTTGATTGGTTATGCTAAATTGTACCTAGTTGTGAATGAGTGTGTGAATGTGTGTGTGCATGATGCCCCGTAATAGAGTGGAGCTTAAGCTTGACCAAGATAGAAAGCACTTACTGAAGATGAATGAATGAATGAATGAATGAATACACACACAATACTGTGATTGTGGATTCATCAGGATATTTTAACACTCGGCCTGCGTTGCATTGGGAATGAGGTTACCCAGGCAGAATTTTGTCCAGATGAAAAGACCTGAAAGACTAGCTTCAAATTCAGTCCACACTGAATGCATTGCATACATCATGGAATTGGCAAGCTTTTTTTTTTTTATTATCAAGAAACTGAATTTCCATTTCCAAATGTACAGCAGTTATAACATCAATAGAATATGGGAAATGCCGACGACTGATCTTGGGCCAGCTGTAAATTACAACACCGCTAACTTAAAAACATGACATGAGACAAGTGGACAGGTCATGACATATCACTAACGTAGAAACATTTTGCTTCGCAACTACAGATTGCACTTAAAATAAACTCTTAAAGATTCTCTAAAAAAAACTCTTTTAAAGACCATAAAGATGATTGTAGTGATATCAATGATCATATAGTGTGATTTAAAAAAAATGTTGGTCTGATTTTATGTGATTTAATTAATGGTTTTTAATTAAGACTAAAATTATAACAGTATAAAAGATGAATAAATAACGAAAAAATCCAGGACTTGGCTATTGGTTTTTCTTTTATTTGGGCCTCAACTTAAGAAACACACCGCTCCCACAGCATCTGATGTCCTTAATAGATTTTTCTGTCTTGAAGACCCTGGATTGAAAAAACTTCCACAGCATTCCATTATAAATTTGATCTTTTATCTTATGTTTCATAAAAGAGTTATAAAAGTTATAAAAGAGTTCTACCATATCAATGGTTTCTTGCCATGACAGTAAGTCGTCCATGGAGACATAATGTACCAGACTGTGTAGCAAAAGCAAGCGGTCTAGCTCGTGAGGGTAGGCATTCCTTGAATTTCAGCTCTTGTTTCCTCTAAGAATTTGAATTTCAGTGATATAAAATCCTATAATGAAATGATTTGTATTTCATTTAAACATGCTTGGGTTTTTTTTTTTAGATACAGAATGGTGAAGAATAATCAGAGCTGTTGTTATATGTCTATGATTGCTCACTTCCTATGCTAACAAAGTAATGATTAGCAGCACGTAAACATCACTCAGCTATGCAGCAGAATGCAATTTACATCCACCAGCTGGTCTGTTTTGCATCCCAGTTCATAGCAAGCTGTCATTTTCTGTATCAGATCGCTGGCTGCTATTTTTGAGCATCACGCCTGTTTGAGGTATTAAATGGACAGCACACAAACAGGATACACAAAAAAATATGAAAAATTCATGAAGCTGGAGTTTGCTGACAGCAGAATTCAATTAGAAGCTTGCTTGTTACTTTGTGGTGTGAATTTGATTATATGATAAACACATGCTCATACCTACTGATTGAGGTAAGTGAAAGGCTTTCAGATGTACTGAATCAGACGTATCTTGCCTCTTAATTCCAGACGATTGTGTCCAAGTATGGCTCTCAGTTCCGAGGGAATTCCCAACACGATGCTCTGGAGTTCCTGCTGTGGCTGCTTGACCGTATCCATGAAGACGTCAACTCCTCATTATCATCCCCATATGGAAAAGACAGGATCAAAACCAGTGGAAAGGTCAGTGTATATATAATGGGATTTAATTAGATTAATTTAGGCTGCACAGAACTCAGTTTTACAAGCGAGGGTGAAGAGATGTTGACGGAGATAAATGCCTCAGGATTGAAGTCACATATTCTGTGGTTCATTAGGGCCTTTCCACACTTGGCTCAAATAATCGACTCTGTACACAAAATTTATTCTGAGCTTGTTTGTTGGGGAGAGCTTTTCATCTCAGGTTTATTATCATACAAGAGCAGTTCCTTCCAGACCATGGATTGATTAGGTAAGGAATAAGACAAGACAGGGTGTGCTGTTCTAGGAAAATAATTAATGACATAGTTGATAGTTTTCCAATATTAACACATCTTGGCGTGAAACAAAGCAAGCCATTAGGGTTTGCTATTTCAAATATAAGGATAGCTACAGTAGCAAACATTACCTACCTACTGTAGCTAGGTTAGCATTGCGTGGGTTTACCTACAGTTTAAATTCTAGTTCTTACCTGTGTGAAATAATTGATGCCATGCTCCTTTATTAAAACTTTTAAATTAATAAACTAATGGAAAATGAAAATTAAACAGATTTCTACTTCAGGTAAATATTTTGGATCTACAGTAAAATTAACAATACGGTATGTATCGCTGTATTATTTCAGTAGTGGTGTTACTGTAACAGTATAGTAAGGTTCTTTGGTACAGTATATGATCTGCCAGAAGTGCAAATATTTTCTGACAATACATGCTGCTCTTTTGAACTGTTAAACACATTATATGGGTTTGTACAGGTGTTTTACTGTAAAAATTACAGAATTTTCTTACAGTGCACTTTCAAAAGTATGCAAATTTAACTGAGTGGGGGGAAAAAACTTCTCTCTGACAGAAACTTCATTTAATTTGGCCTCAGTTGACTATTTTTTTTTCCTGTTTTGAAAGTTTTTAGTTGACTTGGATGAGATACTTAGTCTATAAGTAAGTACCTAATAATTATATATGAATTTATTAATAATAATTTTCTCTTTGTGCCTTTGTTGAGTTCCCTGCTGGAAAAAAATATCTCAAAACAATAGAAACATCATAGAATTTGTAATGGTTTTAATGGAAACTGTAATGGTTCTTGTGGGTCTTTACTGGTAGTTTGTTGCCTTCTATTGGTGGCATGTTGTGTTTTTGGGTACCATTAAGGACCTATGACCTTACTATAACCTACTACATAATGGAAATCATATAGTAATGGTTTTAATGGTTAACAGATAATGGCTTGTAATGGTATTTTAGTGGAAACCATTAGAATTTATCTGATGGTTTTTATTGTTTTTTTTTTTTTTTTTAGCAAGGTTGTTGCTTTTTAATAGAGGTTGGTGTGTGTGAGAGAGAGAGACTAAAAGAGAGAGCTGATGAAGCTTATTTTTCACAACTGGGTTAGCATTTCTCATTCTTCTTTCCTACACCTCTAGGCTATGCCTTTGGTTATAGCCCAGCATTCCCCTGTTTTGGGTAGTAATTAGGCAGTGCTGTAATCTGTACTACTGACACATTTTTTAAACTAATTTATTATTGAAAGAATGTTTTATTCACACCTGTTTTCAGAATCTGAATCTTTTGATGCATCAGGGTTATCATAGTGCAGGTGTTTAAAAAATTTCAATAAGATAAAAACGTGTTGATTAATTTTCTATAACAGCAGCTTTGGCAGTAGTGCTGGCTGCAAGGCAAATAACAGCTGTATATTATTATTCTTGGTCTAATTTGTCTTTGTTTCTATATTAACAGCTGAGTCATTAAATATTACAAATCATGACCAGGTTAAAAACCTTGTGTAGTTGTTGTTCCAAGGGATTTTGCATTATTTTGGAAGGAGTCTCCAGTGTCAGCTTAAGAAGATACAGTACAGTCAGAGGTAAAGCAGTAATTTAGCTATAATGCAAGTGATATCTAAACTAACATCTCATGTACGTTCCACAACATTATTTTGTTAGAATGGTTAGAGTGTACATATCATTCTTTAATAAATAAACAATTGTCAGTGTTGGAAGACAGCTATGGTATAAGAGGAAGAAAACACTTCAGGATGTGCTGTTATTGTGTTGGGCTACATCTCACAACCATGTCACAGACCATCTTTTATTCCTTTACAATATATACAAACTGATACCTTAAAATGCTAAAGTTCTGTTTGATTTTCTTTAACAGAAATATTCTGATGTACTAGGATTTTCTTAGTAAAGGCGTTAACAAAAGTCCAATATAACATCTAACTGAAAAAGTTTTTCCATGCCACAAAACGCACGAGACATTTTGTAAGTATTAACAAATATAAAGTATCTACAATGGCCTTATTGAATGCTCCAACTTCAATGTTTTGGGATTTTTGGCTTGAAGGAAAAAAGCTACACAGGTGATGCTCTCACTGGAGATGAGGGAGGGAGGGAGTGAGTCTGTCTTCTGACCCATTTATTTTAATTCATACTGTCCTAGCATCCATTAACATATATACAGAGGGATGAAATATCATGCCTCTAGGGTCACAGAAGACACCACAGAGCTTACAGGACCACAGATGACCATCTGAATGTGCAAATAATGTGACAAAGTAACAGAGCAAGTACAGTACAATGCACTACAATAGATTTTGAGAACACTAAGGATAAGTAGAAAGTAAACACTACACTGAATAACAGGATAAATGAGATGGCATAATTGATTGTTCGACTTCACATTGAATGCATTATAAGCAAATATTTCATGGGCCCAGTTTCCTACAAGCATCAGCAAGTTAAGGCCATCTTTAACTTGTGTTCACTGTGCTGCTCGCTCTAGCATTTTATAGAGCATTGATCACACATCGGGAACGATGCTGTACTTTCCTGAAAGGCAGGATTGGGTTTCGTTGCCCTTTTGCGGAGAAGCAGAGGTCAGAGAACATGTCTGTCATCATGATCACCATGCTGATAAAACCACTGGTCTCAAAGGCTTCCATCAAAGATAAGTCACTTTGATAACAAAATATCATCTCGACTGATATTTAGTTCACGTCAATGTGTCGCTTGCATTAGCTTATAGTGATTCAGCAGACTGGTTGGAATTAGACCATTAAGATGTTTACACAGGTGAATCTTCATCTTCAGTCGAATCTGTTTTTATTATGTTAATGCAAACATAGTTTTAGGTGTTCAAAAAAGGGTTCTAAAACCAAAATGTGTGACATGGTGTGGTAATTATACTTGCAAAGGCACACACACACATAGTGTCTTGTTAATATACTAGCAAGTACAAGTATATACTTGAAGAGAAGTGCAAATGTTTTTGACCATACTAGTGTTAACTATTTTTGTTCAATTTTGGTTTAAGATAAATAAACCCAGATCTAGAAATACACCATATGGCCAAAAGTTTGTGGATACCTGACCATCACACCCATGTGTGCATGGGTTGCTGTTGTAATGATCTTTACTCTTCTGGGGAGACTTTCCACTAGATTATGAAATGTGCCTGTGAGGATTTGCCCATTCATTCCACAGGAGCATTAGTGGGGTCAGGCACTGATGTCAGATGAGGAGGCCTGGCACATTGTCGGTGTTCCAATTCATCTTGCAGATGTTCAATGGGGTTGAAGTCAGGGCTCTGTGCAAGCCACTTGAGCTCTTCCACTCCAACCTTGTCTTTATGAAGCTCGCTTTGTGTTCAGGGGCATTGTCATGCTGGAACATCTTTGGTTTAGGCCCCATAGTTCCAATGAAGGAAACTCTTAAGACAGTCTAGACAGTTGTGTGCTGGCAACAGCTTGGGGAGGGCTCACATATGCCTGTGATGGTCAGGTGTCCACATACTTTTGGCCATATAGTGTAGGTCTATGTGAACTGCGAAATGTTGGAGACTTTTTATTTTATTGGAAAACAAATCTAGCTGTAACTGGGAAAGGGTGATCTGGATCACTCTAATTATAGCACACAAGATACAGTATATTTGTTACAGTTTGTCAACAAATATTGGATTATAGTAGCTTACAGTCTTAACTGTGATATAAGTGTTTCACTAAACAAGTGCACTTGCCTTTACTAAAGCACTCATTTAGAGTCTCATTAGAATCTGAGTGCGGAATGAATTAGTCCTTATATACAAAGATTTAGGTATTTGATGGAAAGCGTGTTTGTTCTCTAATAATAAAAACCTCAAACCTGATTAAGAACATTTGACTGGGAGTGTAATAGTTTACTTGCTTTTCCTTTTACACACATTTATATTAAGTTAATATTAATAAACGTAATATATAATGTGCATACAGTGGTGCTTGAGATTTTCACACAAGTCCTAAAAGTAGATTAAAAAGAACCCAATTAAACAAATGATACAAAAATATTTTACTCACTTATTTATTGAGTAAAATTATCCAATATTACATATCTGTGAATGGCAAAAGTATGTGAACCTTTGCTTTCAGTATCTAGTGTGACACCCTTGTTCAGCAATAACTGCAACTAAATGTTTCCGGTAACTGTTGATCAATTCTGTACATCGACTTGGAGGAATTTTAGCCCGTTCCTCAGTACAGAACAGCTTTGGTTGGTGAGTTTCCTCATATGAATTGATTAGATTAAGGTCAGGACTTTGACTTGGCCACTCCAAAACATTAACTTTATTCTACTGTAACCATTCTTTGGTAGAATGACTTGTGTGCTTAGGGTCGTTGTCTTGCTACATTGACCCTCTTTCTCTTGAGATTTAGTTTACAGATGTCCTGACATTTTCCTTTAGAATTTGTTGTATACTTCAGAATTCATTGTTCCATCAGTGATTGCATGTCGTCCTGACCAAGATGCAGCAAAACAAGCCCAAACAATGATCCCACCACCAGCATGTTTCACAAATGGGATTAGGTCCTTATGCTGGAATGCAGTGTTTTACTTTCTCCAAACATAATGAGTATCATTTAAACAAACACAAAAAGCCTTCTGGCTTGTCCACGTGATCTTTATCAAACTGCAGACAAGCAACAATGTTCTTTTTGGACAGCAGTGGCTTTCTCCTTGCAACCCTGCCATGCACACCATTGTTGTTCAGTGTTCTCCTGATGGTGGACTGATGAGCATTAACATTAGGCAGAGAGAGAGAGAGAGAGAGAAATCTCCTTTGTTCGTGCCATGATACACTTCCTCAAACATGTGTTGTGAAGATCAGACTTTGATAGATCCCTGTTCTTTAAATAAAGCAGGATGTTCACTCACACCTTTGCAGCCTATTGATTGAAAACACCTGACTCTAATTTCACCTTCAAATTATCTGCTAATCCTAGAGGTTCACATACTTTTGCCACTCACAGATATATCACAGAGATCATTTTCCTCAACAAAGTATTACCAAGTATACTTTCTTTTTGTCTCATTTATTAAATTGGGATCTTTTTGTCTACTTTTAGGACTTGTGTGAAAATCTGGTCATATTTATGCAGAAATATAGAACATTCTAGAAGGTTCACAAACTTTCAAGCCCCACTGTACATACAGTATATATCAACCAGGAAGAAAAATCTGTGTAGTAAAACCAGTTTGTGGACTCGTAAATGATTCAGTGGTAAAATGTTCACCTCTCTTTGGAATCCCATCAATGCCATAGCAAGAATGCCCTTCCTTTCCCCCGCTCAAAAAGCTATGTCCGCTTCACCCATCTCAGAGGACACACCATTACAGTTCGGAAGCCTTTGTGTGATAGAAAGTGAACTTAAAGTGAGGTTTCAAGTGTACATTCAGGTCAATGTTTAGTTTACTCTACTATAGTGAACTAAAGTCATTAATAAGTATATAGCAACTGTATTAATAACATCTTAACAATATTCTACAGAGTAAACTCAAAACTGTAGTTTTTATGCTTACAAGTATATAGTTCACTGATTGTATATAAAGTAGTCAAGCATAGTATTTTAAATATGGCAAAACATACTATATTGCTGTAGCACATGGTTAGATGAGGCAGGATATCAGTGTGAAAACTCAGTATGTGAGAGCATGGGTCAACACTCAGGCAAGCTTGACATATCCATATACAGAATAGAGGAAGTGCACACAGGAAGGAGCACAGTAAATGAATGGGACTTGGACTTAACACAGAGCAGCGGGACCTAACTGGGTAACATAGCAATGATGGGACATGGGTGGATACAGGACTAGAACAGAAATAAAAGCGTATGGAAATTTAAATTAAAGCACATAACATGAACACAGAGCAAAATGATATGAAAGACACGACTGTCGCACATGGAATTCCTGACAATTAGATGACAGACCAGTTTTGTTGCTTGCTTATAAGTCTGCTGTTTGTGACTTCTGATGTTACTTTAAGCTAAAAGCTGATTAATCTTCATCGTTGGCTGTATGACTGTGTAAATGATTGTCTTTCTTCTTCATGTATTATATATTTTTGCTTGCTGGTTCCAACTTTGGTTTCTGCATACACTCCTTATATGAGTGACTTTGTAGAGCGTAAGTTCTATGTGTGCATCAACACTAAAAAATGCATTCTTTCCATCTTTAAGTGTTACTTGTCAAACTGTTTCCAGTTTCAGAGTGTAAAAAATGTGCTATGGTGTCTCAAAAGGGTCTCTTCTAGGTCCCTGTTATAATATCCAGCCTCTTGGACATGTACATTCACGTCTACTTTTAATGGATTTTAGTCAATCAAATCAAGCAAAAACTAGAGGCAGATTTATATTTAACTTATTACTGATTATAAATTAGTCCATTACCATCTTTACCATGAATACTTTGACCTTTTTTATCTCGTGTAGGTAAACCACTTTGAGCAGTGGGCCATAAATTTCCAAACATACTGTAAATATATACAAGTGCGAAGGGAAGAAAATGTCATGTAACAAGTATCTAGACTGTGTAGTGAGTCCTGTACAGAGTAAGCAATACAGGACAGTGTTCAGCCACCAGAGCTTCTGTGCTTCTCATTTTTATCAGTGCGAGAACACGTGGGCTGATAGGGCACCGCTTGGTACTGGAAGAATCCAACTCCCACAGCACTGTAACTTTTTATGGGGATTTGCTCACGTAGGGAGGATGCCTACCGCTCAGCTTTTGTCCTTCATGACTTCCTTTCTTTCTCTTTCTTTATTCACTGTTGTTCATGGTTCCTTGCCAATGTAAAGTTGTTTCCTTTGAACCCCAGAGTGGAGCACATGGAGTGTGATTGAAAAAGGGGAGGAAAATCTCGAGGTCCTCCTTCAGTGTTTCACACTGTTGGACTGAGTTACTGCATGTACTCTATGGACAGCAGAATCCCAGAGTTTTGTGTCCTGACAGCGTTTTTGTTTTCAGTTTCACGGTATCGTGAACATTAAAGGGAAAAAGTGACGTGAAGTGTTGGTCAACTTGTGTGGTTGCCCTAGAGTGAAAATTAAAGAACACTTTCGGGAGGAAAAAAAACAGTGCTACAATAGGTACCAGATTAAATTTTGGCCAGTATGATGCCCAGAAGGCCAAAAAACCCTCATTTGGACTGTCAAGTACTAGAATTATTAAAGCTGCATGGTGACTTAAAATTAACTCAGCAAAGCACCTGCTATGGGCCAAAAATGCTGCTGTTTTCCTCTGATATACTGCTCTGCTGTTGCTCTGGTTTTTGGAGTCAGGCGCTGGTTAGTATGAGGTAGGCCCCTGAAAATCCCTTCATTCACGAGTCGCTGCACATCCCAGCGAGGAGGAGGGTGAGGAGCCCAGGCTTACCCCCTGCTCTTGTTTCTGTAATTGTTTTAAACATGCGCTGGGTCATTTAACAAGCAGTAGACTCCAGAAAATAGGGGACTTTCCTCATCTGTGGCCCATGAGGAGACTTCTGTCAAGATCTCATATTATATCTATTGCACAAGTTTTAATGGAGGTTGACAGTTTCGCCCTTGTTAATATGCAAGTTCACCCTCTTTTGGCATTCGCTTTGGTTTGTTTACAAGGCATTACTTTGGAAACAGAGCTGGTGTGAAGCCATCTCTAGAAGGAATGAAAGCAGGCTTTTGTGAGGAGGCCAAAGAAAGAGGAGCTTGTTTCACACATTTGAGCTTTGAAAGAGAAGAGAAAGAGAGGTGCGAAAGTACATTGCTGTGCAGGGGAGCTTCGAGAGATAGAGAAAGCAATTCCATGTACAAAATTGAGACAGGCAGGCTCCAAAAATAGTTTCAGCAGTATAGACATACTGTCCTTTTCTCCTGAGTTTTCTGCAAGGCTGCTCCAATGATATTGCAAAATCTGGAGAGAAATGATTGGTTGACTTTTTCTTTTGCGTCATGCGATGTGTAATCACTAGAAATCTGCCAGTGGATAAATTGGGATGTGTATCCATCGTCAGAATGGGAGTCTCAGATATGGACTGCAGCTCAAATCTCAGTCAGCACTAAAAGACAGAGAGAAATGACTGTGATAAAGCTGTGTGAAAGACCTGAGCCCAGCTGTGCAAAAGAGGAAATAGGCAAGAACTCTGTGGGGAGAACCTGAACCAATCACCATTGATTACTCCAGGAAACTGGAGCACAGTGCATATGTCTGTGGCAAGAGTTCAGCATGGGCACAAGAAAGAGAACCATCTGGCGCAAAGCTTTGGAGAAATTTTAGACATTATCCCAACACTTGAAATGATAATCGTTTCAGGATATATTGGATTGCATTGTTCATTGTCTATTTGTTTATTTGCTACAAATGTTTTGTCTGAAATATCATGACCCTGCCATGAATATTGTTCTCCTCAGACATTTTCATTACACAACTCAAGAAAGAAACCTTCCGGTCCTGTGACTCCTACTGTATGTGCATTGTGTAGCACACTGATGTCAGAGTGAAGTCATGTTGTACCTCTGGATTTCCTCTTCCTCCGCTTTGATTTGTTGAGTCCCTTCGGATGTAAATGACTTCCTGTGAACTTGAGCAACCCAGATACAAATTCTGACCTAAGAAAAATCAGATCCACCCACAAGAGCACCTTACAGAGTTTAGGGGTGCAGTTTTGAAGAAGAAGCAGCTATGCAGTTGAATCTTAACTGTAGTTTGAGTGGGTTCTTGTGTCAACACTTGTGTCTATGGGATAATGCTCACTCTGGTGCTCTATTATAGTATACTATAGCTCTGCTTTAACTGTCACTGTCTCTGCCTAGAGCCTTATTCTTGAAAACGGTCTTTTCTAATTTAACACCCGTCTGCAGGGAAAGCGCAGACTGCAGTAAAAGACATAATTACATTTTGAGTGTCCGGAAAGCAGACACACTTTTAGACACCGCTTGAGAATACTAATACATTACCTGCCAAGCCGAAAAAGGACAGTATATCCAGTATATGGTCAGGGAGGTACTTTATGACATGTAGTGCTTTTCCACCAGACAGTGCAGACGGGCATGACAATATAACAAATCCTAGTTCCCACATTTCCATTACCAAGTGACCCATACTGTATTGTAAGTATGCATGCTGAAATTCCTTTCACTTACCAGGCTTCAATGCATGCCAACTCGGGATATGTGGGACAATCGTCACAGAATCGTCTTGATAATGTCTGTGGTTAGAATTGCCTTTCTACCTTAACGGAAAACAGATTTTTATTCTAAATATTATTAATTTTATACCACAACAATTCTGCCAATGCAAACCATTTTTATTTATGCTGTAGAAACAAGTTACTTCCTGTTATTACTTGCATTATAGCAGTACCAGCCTCTCATTTTCTCTCTCTCTCTCTCTCTCTCTCTCTCTCTCTCTCTCTCTTTCTTTTGAAGTTAACAAGCCAAAAAAGCAGCTTGTTATGTTACAGAGAAATGCACGAAGGAAAGGCATGAGGTGCTCTATTGTGAAGACTTTCCTATGTCAGAAAGCACTGACCGTAGAGGCTCCTTCCAAAACTGCCAAATAAACTTCACAGAAAACTGATAGGACTACATCCCTCTGATGTAGCCTGGAGCTGCTAAGAAAATCTGCCTTAACAGAGATCATTTCCATCTGTTCAGGTGCTTCTTAGAGTTATGAGTGCATATTATTCATTTCACATATTCATATCCAGCACTGAACATCAATGGGGAGAGCTGAAAGGAAATAAATGCCATTTTGTGTCTGGTTCTGAAAGGCTGCCAAGAACTCTTCTCCATGGAGGACGGTTTTTTTCTCTTGCTTCTCTCTCTCTCTCTACCCCCCCCCCCCCCCCCCCCCCCTCCTTTTGCATTAGGCCTGCAAGAATCTCCATAGAAACCAGCACTGGGCAGGACCTCAGTTCCTCTCAGTATGAAAAAGGTGGGAGAGGGAGAGACAATGAGACAGACAGAGAGGGGCGGTGGGGGACAGGGAGGTCGGGGGTTGAGGTAAATTGTACCTCATCGATTGCACCCAAATTGGATTGCTGGATTATCCTGCAGAAAAAATATAACTAATCCAGATCTGCGAAGATCCCATTTGTGTGATTGGTTGGGCAGCTTGGTTTTGTGAATCAAACCAAATATGCTATAAATAGCATCATCTCAGCCCAGTGTTTTTGGTTCTGATGGGAAAATGAGTCACTAACAAATGAGTCAGCTACTGTGTTCAACCTATGATGACTCTCCTCATGTGTCAAGGCTGGGGGGTGGTGATTTAAGCACTCTTAAAGTACCATGCTGTTAAAAATACCAGTGATGCCATGGTGTAGGACAGTATCAAAGTCTCCCAATGACTTTGTCAATCACAGGCACATTCTGATGGAGTTGCAGTTCTCCTTCCCTTAGGCTATTTGGAAATCTGTCTTGGCTCTATTGGGTAGTCAGCAAAAGAACTATTCAATGATAGATGGGCCTTTAAAGCAAAATAAGCTCAATTAGATGTACATCCTGGTATTCACAAAGCAATAAAGTGTCTCTAAAAATAGTTTCTCCAGAGAGTGTGAGAAGGAATTGCCCCTAGGGATGAATGCGTATGTGAATGTATGTGTCCATGGTGTGTTCCTGCCTAGATCCACCAATGGCCCTGACCAAAATGAAGCAGTTATTGAAGATGAACAGGAAGGAGTGTACTGATACATAATTATACTTTAGACACATCAGTAATTTTTAGACCTTTTATTGTTCTTGAAGTTCAGTTAAAATTCCAGTTTGTTACTAAACAAGTGGCGCATGTCTGTCTTTCCACCCTCAGTCCTGCAAGCTCCTCACTCATAGTCAGCCATAATCAGTGCAAGCAATAGTCCTGCACTCAGAGTTTCAGCTACATTCTGGTTACTGCTCTCAGTGAGACTCCCAATAGAGTCTTTCACTCAGTCGCAATGTCAGATGCTCCGTCCATAGCCCATGAAGCATCTTTTGCCTACTGTTCACTTTGCTGTAATCCTTGTGTCTTGAAAGATGGTTAGTCATACTTGTGGTTTGAAAGGAATGTCATACAAAACAGGGTTTGATCATATTCTTCAGATAGTCACATGCTGGTGCCTGTTTGTCTTTGTAGGCAAGCTGTGTTGTATGTCTGATTGGAATGGCTACCGGAAGCTACTGGAGGGAGCACAGCAATGACGTGTTGTGGAAGAACGTGGGGAGGATGGAAACCTGCCAGGAGCAAGTTTCAGTAGTTCGATCTCAAGATGATGAACTTCATAAACACCCGAGTCGATTAGGTAGCTTTTATATGAATGCATTTTCCATGGCCCATGTAATGGATTTGATGCATAATGATCGTGAGAGATTTATAGGAACAGGACGCAGAGCAATTGGTGAAGTGAAGTAGAAATCAATGCGATAACGCTGAACAACGTTTGACTTTATGTAAATGAGAAGTGAAGCGAACAAACGGCTAGAGTGAGGGTTGGTGACCCTTGGTTGGTGAATCCTTTCTTGAAATAACTCTTGGAAAAAATGCTTGGTTTTTAAAAAAAATAATAATTGTGTCCTACTTGAGTATCAACCAGATGGTGATGCACGAATAAAACAAGCTCTCAAAATATAGCTGGTTCTAAACAAGCCCAAACACACCTTAAACAGCGCATGAGCTATTTGGCGAGGAATGACTCGCACAGTCATCTGACCATACCTTAATAGAGCTGTTCTGGCTCAAAACGTGTCCAGTCAGCTCCACAAACCTCCAGAAGCTCCTGCAAGAATCTCACAGGAATGCTCCGACAAAAACAGCTGTTCATAGGAAGAAAATATTTTAATGTTATAGATGATTTTTAGTTATTTTCACAAATATTCGTGCGTGCCATGGTTTTCGTCAAATCAAACCTGGTTAGTCTTTGTTATATTAATATTGCAAGTCAAAAAAAAATTTTTTTTTTGCTAGAAACATTTGGAAGGTCCAGGCATCCACAACAATTTGACAGGCAGTCGCTGTATACTTGGTGCACTTAAATCTATTATTGGTCTTGCTTAAGTATCACCCTCAACAGTCAGTTTAATAGTGTAGTTGTCCTGGGAACAGCTGCTATAATATGCCCCAGGTAGAGGTGGTCTTCCTCTTCCCCTCTTCTCTCTCTCTCTGTCCTCTGAAATGGCTATTTTTAGAGAGGACCTCAGCAGGTAGTCTTGCTATCACTTGAATAAGAGGCCCATTATTCATTTATACTGTGTGTGTTTCTATGTCTTTGTCAATTCCGAAGCTGTGCACGTTTTTCGTGCACCTTCTTTTTCCATCAGAGTTGCACTTTTCAGGGGTGCTTGTCCATCCTTCTGTTTTCACGAACCTAAATTATTCATCATTTTGCTGATGTGGAGCTATAAAATTCTTTCAAAGCCCATCAGCACGATTGGCTGCACGCTTGTATGCATGAATGGTGTGTGTGTGTACTATGTTGGATGGCGTAATGTCACTAGGGTTAATTCAAGTGGATTCAAATCAGCCAGCACTGATGATATATCCCTTTTGGGCTATGTGCTGAGGCCGTGGTATGGGCTATGTGATCTTTTGCTAATCACTACAATCTTGCCTCAGTTATAAAAAGCTGTGCTTCTAAATGATCCTGATGGTTATGATTATGATTCTTGATTTATGAGGCACCGCATCCATTTTTAATGCTGGCTCTCTCAAAAGAAAACGCACCTTCAGCTGAGTCCTCTTTTTATTTATGAACGTTCGTAAAGTGAATGCAGGTTGTAGGAGCCCTAACTCTGAGTCCTGCTGCTGCATCAGTCCAATCCACTTGCTCCAGCCTGTGTCTATGGACAGGCCTTCAGTTCAGTGCATTCAAATCAACAGCCTACTCATTCGGCACTGTGCTTCATTTGACATGCCGGGTCAAATTAGATGATGACAGCGGCGCCTTTTCCAGCCTACACAATAGCCTGGGGTTTAAAGTTCCTGTCAGTTGTTTTAGAGCTAAATCTTATCTGCATGAGCTTTACCGCTATAGTCATTTCAGAGAGTCAATGGAGTTCATTTTGCTGTTGCAGACAAACCTTTGATACAAAAATCCCTAGTTTAAAACAAAAGTGAGTGTCAGGCTCTCCAGTGGTGGACAAATCATAAATTTACTAGCACCTCAAATAAAAGCGCTAATGTTTTGCCTAGTCCTATATTTTGGTTGCCTGGAAACTGACTAGGCTAAAAAGTAGTAGTGATTGTAATGCAATAATGTTTGGTAAGCTACAATTACAGACCAAGGGAAACTTATGAATATTCGTTCATTATCTTCATGTAATAAAGTTTCTAACGTAGCACATTGAGTTCACGCGCTTGACAAAAAGTTTGCAAACTGTTGGCCAGTGTTTCAGATGTTGCATGTGTATGAAATTACAGACTGCCTCTAAGCAAATTTCACGCCACAAGGTAGGTTTTAGAAGAAGCTCATCCCCAAAAAGGCTTAATTATCATACAGCACATCTCAGTCTCAGCAACATGTGGAGCATACTACCTGAATTGACTTTCAAATCTATTATCGCGTGGGAGCAGCAGTGGAACATAAAGAACCGTCTCTGAACAAGGGGTAAGTGACCGTAATTCGGTCATTCAGAAATGCATCTTTCTGGACAATCGCATCACCCAAACATTTGGGTGGTCACATCTGTAACGGCATCAATATAATGTGAGACCGGAAAGTGATCACTTCGGATGTTATCCTTAATTTACATTTAGAGCGAGACTTCATTTACATTGCAAAACTGGTTTGAAAAAAAAAAAGTCTGAACTGATATATTAATCGAGGTTCACTTTGACTCCGATGAACCCGAAGTGCTTCATATACTTTATCAACACTGCAATAAAGTTACTCTTCGTTGTGGTCTTCGACATCCTTGATTTAAAGTCTGCCTCTTGTCTTTATTATCTCTTGATATGTTTAAGTATGAGGTGACTGCTATTTATTAGTCTATATGATTGTTTTTCGCATGACATTTTTTGTTGGTCAGTGTTGCTCAGTTCATGATTGGCCGATAATATCTGGCAGATATCTGTGTGTTGCAGCAGGCGGCGGGATTCAGAACGACTAACACGTGCTATAGTTACATCATGGAGGTGCATCGCACCACCATGAAGCACATTACGTTTATTCATATGGAGCAAATGCGAGCGTTTGTGTGCAAGAGTCAGTTGAATGCTTGAATGTAAAGCATTTCTCTTTTTGTCAGATTCCATTCATGGGAACAGAGCAGTTATTTCTTACGCAAGGTTTGTTTTCACAAGACGGTAACGACTAGGGATCATCTATTCTTTGTCACTGATCCTCCAAGTAAAATAAATTGTAACGGTTGTGTAGATTTATTAGAAAGGTATTTGATTGAGGAATGTACAGTGATTGTGGGCTTTTAAAAGTCATGTAGTGGGCAGTTAGTTCTAGACAAAAGTTGCCAGTCAGTCTGAGTAGATTTGATGTAACCTTAAAGTCTGTTTTCCAAATAACATGGAGTCAGTTCCACCACGAGAAAGAGACAACACTGACAAAGTCATTATTACTCTGGCAGTTTGCTACAAAGACACAATCATTTCTTGAATATAGAAAAACACTGGATGTGTCTTGAAGTTTCATTTATATATCTTAAAATATATGAAATGTACTTTAAATGCATGAAATAACTATAACTACTACTCATCGCTATCTCCACCCCTCCAACTCACTGTCCATCACACTTTGTAATGTAATGCATTAACTTATTTGAACGTATTTTCAATAACCAAAGAAAACATTATAACCTTATAATAGATTTCAACTGACCGATAATTTGACTTCTTTCTAGAAATAAATGCTTTAAATGAGCAAAATTTACCTGCCAATAGAACCAGACTATTTCAAGTTTGAAATTAGTGTTGTTTTTATTTTTTAAATGTCTAGAAATAGGTTTAATAAGCCACCTATCCATCCAGTGCCCGTGCCACTTATCCTACACAGGGTCGCAGGGAGCCTGGACACCCTGGATGGGGTGCACACACATTAGGGACGATTTGGTAATGCCTCTCTTTGGACTGGGGAGGAAACCAGAGTTCCCGGAGAAAACCCCTGAAGCACAGGGAGAATACCTAAGCTACGCTCACACAGGGTGGAGGTGGGATTTGAACCCCCAATGCCAGAGTTGCGAGGCAAACGTGCAAACCACTAAGCCACCATGCCCCCCCTGATCCTAAATTCTGTTTATTTTCATGCTATAATAGGAAATATTAAATAATATTGACTATATTGAAGATATTTTCACTTGGAAAGATGTCTGAAATAAGCCTATTTTAAATCCTGTTTCACTGCTTTGCAGAGTAAAATAAATGTATGTATGGAGATAATTCTTGCATTTTGGCGTGACTGATTTTTCTTAGAATGGTTCTGCATGAACCGTGTAGCCCTGCTGTGTTACTGCTGTCCCCTTTCCCATTCTCTCTACTGTATACTATGCTCCATGAATACAAATGTGGGCCATGGCTATTGCCAAGGGCTATTCTGCATGCCCTCCCATGAAGTGCGAACGGTATGAATGATTTTAGTCCACTTCAGCTACACAATCTAATTTGAAGCAGTTATCAAATCCCAGAAATCTACTACTCCGATGTTGGTGCAAACATGCTGGATTGGAAAGTCATTTTTTCCCCAGACTCTCCTAGTGACTGTCAGATTACGCCCAGTTAACAGTTCTCTGCCTTAACATTTTAGACCATTAGCTTTTGCACAGCAAGATGCCTGACGAGTTCTCTTTGAGGAAAATAGTACAATTCTGACGTTAGCATTATTCATCCGCTCTTACCTGTTGCGTAGTTGTAGGCAGGAGCCACTGGGAAATATGACTAAGAGGAAAAGAGGGAAAGGCTATTGTGGGATGTTGCTATGCGAAAATGGAACAACTGATGTTAAAATGCAGTAAATAAGTACATCTCTTGTGAACATTTGACTTTTATTTAATGAGAATATTGTTGAGATGAAGATGATGAGACTGCCATATATGCTTGTAGCAGGTTTTGATCCATAATTCTAACTCACTACTTGCTAATATGTCAAAACTATAAATATGTTTTAACTATAATTTTTAATACTAGCATCAGAGGATGCAGTGTATACACTGTCCGAGGTAATTAAAAGTCTAGTAATATACACTATATACACATGTTCAGGTGAGAGACACAGTGGATAGAAAAAGATTTTTTGATGGAAAAAAATTTAAACCCAATGTGAGTTCTTTTCTTACCGTTAATGTGACATAACAACCAGCAAAATTCAAATGACACACACATAGAATTGTTTTAGGATTCAGATATTTGTATTAGATGCATGTAGATATCAGTCAGTCAGGTAGCTTAGTTTCCAAAATAAAAATGAACATAACTGGCTGGTATTTAATATAGCATGTTTCACAAACCCAAGGTCACTTTGAGTTACTCTTTGAGGTAGATCTTCATATTTGTAGGCCATTCCTTATTAAGTGTCGTTTTCCTTTTTCTTGACTGTTCAATAATAAACTCGCACTAAATCCATCAAATTCTGGTGAGTTTTGATTCAGTTACTGATGAAACATGAGCTGTTTCATTAATACCTGAACAGGAGGCTTTAGACGAACGATGTCAAAGCTCTGGCCAAGTCCGCCACTGAGAAGTGACACCTTTGCCAGCCTGCAGGTTTGGCAGTGTATCAAATGATTCCTGAGTGGACCTGCTATCTCACACACCACCAGACTGGCTTTTTCCTCAGGGTCTTTTGATGTTGTTCACCTTCCCGCTCTCCCTCAAGGAGCTCGTTAGCTGTAGATGATGTTTATTAGTGGGAACTGGACTGGGCAGCAATAATATGGAAAGTTTCACACACCCTACAAGCTGCTTTGATCAGTTTCTCTTAATGGTGGGATATTCCCCAGCAATTAAATGCTATGAGAGACGGACAAATAAGATGTTATGAAATTTGACATTGAAGTCTTAATCTGTTAATCGGTATGAGAAAACCTCAGACACGACAAGAGGCAGAAAATATCAGACCAAGGTTTCTCAAACCTTTTGTCCAAACGACTCCAAATGGACATGATACATTTTCTCTGAGCCTAAGCCTCATCATTTTGCTTTCTCCTTGTTATTGACCATCATGCTTGTAAAATCCATATTCAGTAAATATTTCAGCATCTTTTCAAGATTCCTTTCTCGACGTTCTTTATACCACGGAGTCATTGTGATTGAGGAACTAGTGGAGGTAGATGGACGGAGAAATTTGTCTATTTCTGGTGCTGAATTCCTATACTAGGAGGAACAGCATGTCAGAATAGTGAAGAAGACTATAATCGCATTTTACATCTCATAATTTAAATGTGACTTCAAGTTCAAAATAGTAGCATACACAATCCACCTTCATAGTTAGAGCTATATTCGTAATTATAATTTGTAAAACAAATGAATAAACAAAAGAGGATATTGTGAGTTTCTCGCAATACTCCAATTGTAAGTCAAGCGACAACACATAGGATCGTGACCCGTAGTTTGGGAGCTTCTGTAACAGACCGTGTGGAGGGTACTGTGGCAACTGATTCCTAAATTAATTGGTTTTACAGTCATGACTGTAAAGACTGCCGTGTACTGAATAAGCTATTCATATGAAAAGTTTATCATTTTAATTGTATTGCATTTTTAGAAGTAGTTCAATAGGCAACACTATATTATTATTATTATTATTATTATTATTATTATTATTATTATTATTATTATTATTATGTGCTTCCAGTGTCTATGGCTCAAATAACACTGGATATCACAAAAGATTCTTCGAATTTCTCTGTTGGGTGTGGGTAGATTGATCTATGTGTATTGGCAAATGGAGACGACCACAAGTTTTCAAACTTTCGTAAAGTGATGTAACACACGTCCAGCTGTTAAAATATGTAATCAGCCACAATTCCAATATCTCAACCTTTTTTGCATTGACTTCCTACTATTTGTGTAATCCTCCATAAATGCATATGTATGAAGCAAACACACTTGTGTGTTGCCATGTACACTGCACGTTTAGGCTTGTGCACTAGTTTCATATATAGCACACATTATTCCTAATTTCTTGGACAAAACTAGGCACCTGAGCTTGTGACATGCACTTATGAAGTGGCTGCTTGTATACCTATGCATATCTGGACTTTATTATATCATTATATTAGCTATTACAACACTGGACTATTCTATTACGGGGTTGGAGAGAATGGGGTTATTTATGGTTAGCTCACCTGTACCACACGGTGTGTGATTTATTATTGTGTGATTTATTATACACGGTGTGTGATTTATTATTTATTATTTATTGTCTTGATTCGAGCGTGAAGTGCTTAGAGATTTTTGAAAACTCCTGCTGCGTGTTGGGAAAACGCATACTTCTTAACCCCTGCAAAAATAGATGTAAGCTGTTTACCTCTTTGCAAGTTGGAGTGATTTAACCTCAAACCGAACTTCTTTTGTGGACAATCCACAACAGTAAACATAACTATAAACCATAAACTATAAGAAGTATAATATGTCATCATTTAATTTAAAGGAAAGAAAGAAAATTGTAATCATTAGCTAATTGTTGTGGTATACAAGGAAGAAAACACTTTTGTTGGAAAATACTTTTTCACATTTGGCACCTGACTACTCTGTCATGGGTTATTTTCCTATAACCGTATGCTCCATTGTGGTTTATGGCATACTTAAGGTTTGGAACAATGGGGGAAAGCGATAAAGCATGTCATCCTTTCTTGCTATACAGTATGTTGTACTTATTTGCCTTCCCAGTACGTTAATATGAAAATTAACAATTATACAGGATTATCGCATGACTGCAGCGTGACACGTATTACAGTGTCATCATCCTTTGTGATCACCTGTGCTTTTCTCAGAACTCTCTGGGAAACAGTTTCTGAAAAGCACACAGTGGCCAACTTCATACTACAGTAACATTTTTGGCATTTTAACTTAATACATTGTAAGAGCATCGAAGAAGAACAAGACGTGCATATGCATGTTTATATGTGTGCCTACCTGTATATAGTATTATTTAAACAGACTGAACCATCATATGAAGCCGCACTCTGTGTTTCACTCACCACAGTGCCCAGGCCAGTCAGGAGGATTCAGTGAGGTGATAAGGTTGTGTGGAGAATGCACGCTCTGAAGTGTTTTTCCTTTGGTCTGTGGAAAGATAATAGAAGAATGTATTTATGCAGCAGTCCACTTAGCACAATGGCACTGCTTAATAGAGCTGCATGCAGAATTGTGCATGGAAATCTGTTGAGATCTCAAAGGTTACTGAATTCAATAAAATAAGGGCTTTAAAATTTTGCTACACTAGTTATATGGCCAGACGTTTGTAGACACCTGACCATCACACCCATATGTCTGCCTTCCCAAACTGTTGCCAGATACTTGGAAGCACACAATTGAAGAGGCCCAAACCTGTTCCAGCATGACAATGCCCCTGTGCACAAAGCAAGCTCCATGAGGACATTGTTTGCCAGGGTGAGTGTGGAAGAACTGGACCGCTAATCTCAACCCCACTGAACACCTTTGGGATGAACTGGAATGCCGGTCTTCCTGGGGTGAGGTCTGCCTGACTGCACTAATGAGCACAAATCCTGACAGCTGCACTCCAAAGACTAGTGGAAAGTCTTCCCAGAAGAGTGGAGGTTGTTATAACAGCAAAAGGGAACTAAATCTGGATGGATGTTCAATAAGCACACACAGGTGTGCTTGGTCAGGTGTCCACAAACTTTTGGCCATGTAGTGTACAATTTAATGCAGAATTGAGTCCTGATGAACACTTACCAAACAAAAATCAATACCTGATTTCAAATTTTTTGATTACACATGTTTTGATTACACCCTATTATATGACTATTACTTGCTCGATCATGTCTAGTAATACTCTGTTCTGAATATTCATTCAGTATGGTATGATCTGTATACTGATAAGACATTATGATTCCTTTTAGTATTAAACCTTGTGTGGATTTTATCCTGGTTTAATGTATTAGTTTTCCATCCTTATAAATAATTCATTCATAAACTTGCTGCACCAGCAGCACTGAAAAGCTCGTCTCTGCACCTTTAACTCCACCAGAGACGCTGCTGAACCTTTCAGCCTCTCGGGCTATTAAGAATAGAGCTGTAGAGTATTTTGTCCCATATTGTATGCTCAAGTGCCACTTTGCATGCATATCAAGACCCTAATTATTGGCTAAGGAGACTTGGATTAGAATGGGGAGGAAGAGAGAGAGAGTGAGAGGTAATAAAAGAAAGGAATATGAAAGAAGAGATGCATGAGGAAAATGCCAGGGGAAGGTAAGAGAGATTGGGTGGAGCAGAACTTGAGGTGTGAGAAAGCCTAATGAAAAAAGGAAATGCATTTCCCAAGTGCAAAGACTGTTCTTTGAGAACTTAATGAATAGTTTTCAGTCACGTGACTGGCGCGAAGACCTGGAGGGCAAAACATCGTTCCGAAATGGCAGCCAACACTGGACATTCCATATGGAACCTCGGTACAGGCCGTCAATTATCCATCTGTTTCATGACACGAATATTTCAATCACCTCTCAAAAGAAGAAAAACAAAGATATTTGAACAAACTGCAAGTTTTGGGGCACTTGCGATCCATATACAGCACCTGCCGCAGTATTTCAATCACTGAAAACAGCCAAGTCCCTGACAGAGCTCCACTTTGGCGATGTTTGCATATATCTTGTGAATTATCCATCCTCTTACACTGCCACCAGGATGAAAGCGTACTTCGTTGTCAGAGCAAAGGTGAGCGCTAATTAGCTAATGTTAGTTTCAGGTTCACCGTAGTCCACGTTCTAGGGCAGTAATATTTCGGTTAGGTTAACACAATATCTAATGACCTTGGAAAAAAAAAAGTTTTGATTTGATTTATGTCAGGTAAACCATTCCTACAGTTTCAAAGTGTTAGTGCATCCGACTGAACAAAAACTGTCTGGCATTTTGGCTGACAAATCTGGTCAAAATAACTCCCGGGTAGCGGAAGAAAGCCCTCCAGAATGGCGTTCCCATATGAATGTGATGTCACGTGAAAACTATGAATAAGATCAGATAAGATAATACTTTATTAATCCCCAGATGGAGAAATCAGGGATAGATCAAGTTTCATTCATATTCCACTCCTTCCATATTTTAGATTATACACTTAGTTAGATTACACATTTGTGGGGTGCACGGTGGCTTAGTGGTTAGCACATTCGCCTCACACATCAAGGGTCGGGGTTCGATTCCCACCGTGGCCCTGTGTGTGCGCGGAGTTTGCATGTTCTCCCCGCGCTGCAGGAGTTTCCTCCAGGTACTCCGGTTTCCTCCGCCAGCCCAAAGACATGCACAGTAGGCTGATTGGTGTGTCTAAAGTGTCCGTAGTGTGTGAACGTGTATGTGATTGTGCCCTGCGATGGACCTGACGAAAGGATGAGTGGTATAGAAGATGGATGGATGGATACTTGAATTTTGAATGTGCTGAGGGTTTTTTTTTTTTTTTCTAAAACCTAGACTTCTAACTTCTTTTCTAACTTTTGTGTGTTCATTTTTTAATCTGCTTTATATTTATATTTAAACAGCACATCTCTGAATTCGACATGTCCTCTGTCTCCCTCATAGCTGGTGTAGGCATCAACTACTCACTGTGCTGCTGCTTCTCCACAATAACCTAGTAACGAAGAGTCAGTTGTATCAAACACTATCAACGATAACCAGATTCCCCTCCTTTCCTCTACTCAACATCACTCCTTAATTTACATACCTGTTGTGAGTAGCTCAGTACTCAACTGTCTGTTGACGACCTTGTGGCGATTGTGTGATTTCTCTTTGTTGGTTTTACCTGGCTTTTCCTTTTATCTACCTCCAAAGTTTGTCTCACTTTAAATGAAAACATGACCATGAGTGCTGGAGAGATGTACTTTCTATGGAAGGGTTCAGAAGTGGCCTGTTTTCTCACTCTGCATTACAAAGGCCTTTGGTTAATAAACTCCGAGAAGTTTCGAGGTGCATATCTACGGAATGAGAAATTTATTTGTATTTATAGTTAAATTGTAATTGTATTTCAAGGCTTCAATTTGTGTACAAGGTTTCAAACAAAATGCACTAAGAATCAGGCGTAGACATTCATTCAAATTCAGTTTTTGCTGGCACAATCCAATGCAAATTCAAAAACCTAGTTCAAAACACTACATCCAGGGTCTTCTTTCCAGAAACACAAACAAGAACAGATTTGAGCACCACCATTTCAGCCATTGAGCAGTGGTTTGATTCAATGATGTAGTGTTTTGAAACTTTGAATTTAAAGAACTGAATTTAATGAACCCCCCTTTTTTTTTTCGTTTCTTTCCACACCTCTTTATACCAACCCTTCGCAGGACACAATCGCACACACACATTACAGACAATTTAGAAAAGCTGATCAGCCTACAATGCATGACTTTGGGCTTAGGAAGGAAACCGGAGTACCCGGAGGAACAGGGAGAGCACGCAGGCTCCTCACACACAGATTCAAGCCATCAGTTTCAGTTTTCAAACTAGAAAATTCACAACCATAAAATACAGATTTGTGAATTTAAAATTTAGATTGTAGTGTTCACATTTTAATTCACATTTCTCATTCCTTTATCCTGTACTATATCTGGGTGTAAACACATTGTAAGGTTTTATATGACATATGTTAAACACTCTTTTTGTGAAGGGATCATATATCCATGAGAGGTCTGATTTTCGATATGAAAGTGTAAGGAGAGGAGAAACGATGATGCTTCTCTTTAATCTACTCCCGCTCCCATCCCATGATTTGAATGAGATCCTGGTGTAAGTGTGAAAGTGAGGCCAGACCTTTGTTTGTTCCCATGATGATTAGGACATTTGGTGTAGCAGCTCAGTTTCACAGTGTGGAAGAGAGGAACCTAAGGTGTTTGGCTTGAGATCACACCAAATGTAAACCCACTTGTCCAACAGACAGCTTACAAAAGACTTCAGGCTATTGATCTCAGCTCAGGAAAATCCATGCTGTAAAAAAGCAATAGTAATAATAATAATGGCACTTGAACGATACATTTACTTTTGTCATCTCCAGCTAGAAACGAATGCTTTTCTAGTAAGACGCGTTTAAGGAAAAAATGACGGTATTTGACAGAAACTTTAAGTGTATATTGAACCACCATTTTTTTTTTTGTTGTTGTTGTTTCAGGATATTGCAGGAGGGGAGGAATTAGCTAACTCTGAGCTTCCAGATCAGCAGCCGGGTGTACGTCACAGCTTTGTACAGGAGCACTTCCAGGCCCAGTACAAGTGAGTGCCTGTAACCACAACTATACTGCACTACAGCTACACTAACGTGTGCAGGTCAGGGGTTTGTTTCACTTCATACAAGCTGCACATACAGTAGGGTGGAAGTGTCTGCCTTCTTTAAAAACAGCTACCTCAGATGATACTTTATATTCCAGCGAAGTGTATTTAAATTGTAGAGTATATTTTTCATTCAGTTGGTCATGTGTTGCTGGGAACTGATATCGACACTGTATAGTATCCTATGCATCATGCTATCATTGCTCCTGATTTTAGTGGTACAGGGTGTCCCAGAAGTCTCCATATATAGGGGACTACGTTTGTCAGCACCATGTCGGTTCTACCTTCATCAGTGGATGTTCGTGGACGTCCACTTCTCATTTGGTCCACAACAGTCTTTTTGAATTTGCTAATAAGTTTGGCAACAGTGTGATATGCTTGCCATGTTTTCTGCAAAAGGCCATCACAACCTTGCGACAGCTTTCCGATCCAGCCGTGAGAACGATTTCAATATGTTCTTCTTTTGTCAAAGGCATTCTTACAGGCTATCTCAAAAATATATACATATATATTTACATTTACATTTATTCACTTAGCAGATGCTTTTATCCAAAGCGACTTACAAATGAGAAAGATACAAGCAAAGCGATATATCAAGCAGAGAACAGTAGTATTTTATATACTCAGTTTATACTCAGTTTATATATAATATAAACTGAGTATGAAAACATTTTGGAAGAAGAATAATTTTTACTGAAAAGTGTTCATTTCCCCTATGTGTGGTAGTATTGCGCAATCTTCTCTGTGGTCAGATCGTCCTATCATCAGCCTGTGAGCTCACCGATACATGATATTATCATGCGCGAGGACGGGGTAGGACTGGGTAGGAGTTATTATTTGCTCATTTATTAACTCATTTTCTACTCATTTATTGACTTCTTTATTTACTCTTTACCTACTTATTCAGTTATTTACTTACTTATATTATCACGGGAAATGACGCGTGGAAAATGAGAATCGTTGTGCGTCATTTTGCGAGCAAAGTTGGAGTTTGTGGTAACGAAAAATGTCATGTCGCCTATTTGGCAATATTTCAGTTTTAAACCAGACGCCAAAGGCATCCCAAGTTCCCAAGTAATATTTCCCAAGTTTGGGGAGGGAATGGGGAAAATGGAGGCAGGCTTGAAACAAGTTAAAAGGCTCACACACACACACACACACACGGCTTGTTGCTGGTCTGCTTTCTCTCTTTCTCCCATTTCTCCAGGGCGCTCTCTCCTGAAAGCACAGCAAGACACAAATAAATCACTTTCCCTAATTACACACAGGTAAGAATCGTCACGCGTCACCTGTCGGTCCCCCCACCCTCCTTTCACAGCCGCCGTTCCACCATGCCCCTGCTGCCACAAATACTGTACATTAATGGGAAAACGCGCCAAGTATCATCACATATCGTCAAAGGCATCAACTATCCACCATATCTCTGATTGTCACCGGACCCCGATATCGTCTATCGGCACAAGCCTAATGTGTGGAGACTTTTGGGACAACCTGTATAATAAGTTTAATGGGTGTCACGGTGGTAGAGAATGCAGTATTAGTACAACGTAGCTCCAGGGTTTAATTCTGAGCTCGGAAAAATGTATGAATTTTCTTTAACTTGTGAAATAAGAACTGTCCTATATAGTGGATTTATTTGTAATCTCTGTGGAACACTGACAAGAGTGTAAAACATCCAAGAAAATCTTAGCCCAAAGTGGAGTTTTAACAATGCTTTTGTTTGTTTATTTCTTTGGGTTTGTTTTTTTTTTTTTTTTTTTTAAAGTCATCTTGTTTAGAGCACTACGGTGGTATGACTTTCCGACACAGCTGGGCAACAGCGAGCAATATTTCAGAGCATTCCATAACGTTAAGGTTCATAAGCTCACGGTTTTGGATTTGAGTCCACTCTGGACATATGAAGAGAGAGATTTGTCTTTTTATCCGGTTAAAATTGGAGTGTCTTTGAGGTAGGATGTTAACCCTGCATTCCGACAGCATGCTTCACTCTCGCTTTAAGGCAAGAACATCCAGGAGGTACTCATCATATACCCTCCCACACAGTGTAGTTCAGCCTTAAACTCACTCACTCACTCACTCACTCACTCACTCACTCTCTCACACACACACAACAATCAATGATGTTTTCAACCCCCAGGGAAAATAAATGCCCCGTAGCCAGGATTTTTAAAGCTTGATATCAGCTTCTTCATTTTGGTGAGCTGTGAGGTTGGGATTTGTTATATAGTGGTAATGTGCTACCTCATTATAATGATAGGGATTTAGGATTTAAGCAGGATTAACCTGTTTGGACACAAAATATAGTGTTCAAGTGCTTTAATTTTCCAATAGTTATCCACATAGTATATGTATAATGTCTGTCGCAATGATCTTCAGTTGTGTTTCAGACAGACAGCTCACAGTAATCTACCTCAATTATACACAGAGCCCTCCAGACAGCTTGTAAACGCAGACCAGCACACAGATGGATCATAATAGGGAGAAACCTGTTCCCTTCAACAAGGCCTTGTGTTTTAGCTAGCATGCTAGCAGAAGCTGGCTAGCTTGCTACTACTGCCTTTGTGCTGTGACATGACGTGAGTGATTAGGTCAGCAATTCACAAACTGTTTCCAGTCACAATGAAGCACAAAACAGCCGATGTTAGTAAGCTAACGCATTAAGGAAAATGCAAATTGTAGTTAAAAGAGAGCGGTTTTATACTTTTAAGCTTGTAAGTTTTTATTCCCATAACTCTTCTGTAATACTTGGGAGATCTTGATAACGGCAGCAGATAGAACTATATTTTCAGGTTGGGGGCACGTCACTTAACCACATGCTAACAAATGTTTGACTAGATCAGTGCTAGCACTCTGACACTAATGGTAATAGTAGTAATGGTGGTATGTAATGTCTGGGAGCTCTAAGAAAAGGTGGGCGACTCACAGACCTCCATTATTTAAATTAGAGTGAGTATACAATGTCCTTTTTAAATGTGGTTTTTGTTTTTTATTTTCTTAATAATCCGCCGGTGCTTGGTTATGCCTGAAAGCAAGCTCCTGCTGGACTGAACCTGCTTCACTGTGGGCTAATGAGAGTGAATAGCAAAGAACGAGAGAAACACACACTGACTGAGGCACATCACGGCATGACCAGTATTATCAGTGACTAAGTATGGGATTTAATGATTTAGAGATTAATTAAACAATTTGAGTTTAATGAGACATGTAAGAGTATTTTTTTTTTCCTGGACTGCCATCATTTTTGTGATCAATACCCATCAGTCTCTGTTTCTGTGGAGTTGTTTTCTGTCGGTCTTAGAGGAGCTACCTCACAGATATAGACCAGTGTTTCTGACAGATCTGAAATGTACGAGTCAGGAGGGCAGACGCTGGTTTATACACATTTTTATAGATATTTTGAGTAGGATGGATATTGTGTAAGTATTACAAATAACCCTCATGCTGCCTCAAGAGAGTCAAACACACATCAAACATGCTCACTAGAGCTGGCTCTGGCTCTGCATTCTTACACTTTGTGCTCTGACAAACAAATGTCGATAAGATTGACTTAATGCCGTTTGGTCACAGTTGCACTGTGTGATTAGCGACAAAAGGACATTATGGCTCTATAGATATGCAGCTGTAGATCTGCGAGTCGGCTGTCTGCGTTCACAAATGACACATGGCTTACTTGCACAGCTGAAGAAGAGCCGAGGAATTCTGAGCACAGACTCACCGAGGTGGTTTTAAAGAGTGATTATTTGAGTTCACCACAGCTGTAAAGAGTGATTATTTGAGTTACTGTAGCCTTCCTATAATCCCAGACCAGCCTGTCTGTTACCAACAGCCATGCCATTGTCAAAGGGGGTCAGTGGGATCACATTTCCCCCACATTTTTTCTGATGATCGATGTGAACATTAACAGAAGCTCTTGACCTGCATCTGCATGATTTTATGCACTGAATTACTGCTATGTTACTGGCTGATATATATGTGTGTGTGTGTGTGTGTGTGTGTATGTATATGTATATTTGTGTGTGTGTGTGTATGAATGTATATGTATGTATATATGTGTGTGTGTGTATATATATATATATATATATATATATATAAGAGAGAGAGATAGATATATATTATATAAGAAAATAAATTTGGCACTCGCTGAATTATCTGGGCAGGGCGCCCAAGTATCATCACTGTGGTCCATCCCTCCACAGCACTGTTACTGGAAAGCCTGACTTTATAGTTCTGAAGAAGTTTTGATGGCTTATGACATGTATATTGGATTTTTCACGGGATTGCAAATGCCTTTTTTGGGGACTGTGCCAACTCATTGCCAACTCAAATGCTATGAAAATGATTTAACCTAAGAAGCTGTGGTTTTGTTTTTTTGTTTTTTTTCTTCTTCTTTTCAGTGCCAGCTTTGGAAACAGCTTCAGTTCGTGGTTGCTAAATAAACTTTATGCTTATGTTTTAGTAGCAGTAAACTATCATGATACATTGTGTAACCAATTACTGACTCATATCCACTGTTAACAGCTGTTAAACACAACGTCCTATAAACATCTCACCAGACATCCTTTATGTTTTTCCACTCACTTTCTTCTCAAAATGAAAGTGGCAGATAAGTGGTTTAGTTTTCAGCCAGTGACGTCTATCCAACCTGAAACAGTGTAACTTTTCTACGTCAGCACACCACCTGAGCGTGTCCAGTCCAGACTGCAGAGATTGTCACTCACAAACACACACACACACACACACACACACACACACACACACACACACACACACACACACACACACGCGCACACAACTTCAAGTTACACAAACAGCCACAACTTTTATTTATTTGGGGATTTGTATTGGCTTTATCCTTGCAAATTTTTCTTGATCCGGATAGACCCAAATACTTTCTCTAAGTTATCCAGCTAGGATATGCAGCTACCATCTAGTACATTAATGTCTGTGGTCCTGTGCTCATTAATACTTTACAAAATGTAAAACAATAAAAAATAAAATGTTAAAAATCATAAAGTCCTTCTACACTAAAAAGAAATTAGCCTGCAAACATGTATGTGTGTGTCATCATCCGACAATCATCTGCTCTGGGTTCCATAATGTTGACTGTAGTATATACGTAAAGGTTTACTGCATGCAAAATGAAAATGTTAAAATTCATTTAAAAAAAAACCACAGTTTTAGCATAAAGAATTTGGCCTGAAAACCTTTAACAGAATTTTAAGATTGGTAGCTGTACATGCTCTGCTTTCCAAAATTAATACATAGAAAGCAAACCAAAATTGTAATATATATATAGGACTGGGGGAGGAAACCAGAGTACCCCAAGGAAACCCCTGCAGCACATACAAACTCCACACACACAAGACCACAGTGGAACCCCCAACCCCGGATCGAACCCCCGACCCTGGAGGTGTGAGGTGAACGTGCTAACCACTAAGCCACAGTGGTATTAAGACAAGGAGTTTTATTTACAGACCTCTAGTGCACTGCTCTCTGCCAGAATCGTAATTTTGGAAACCGTACATGCTCTGGTTTCCATAAGCCTAACCCTAGTCATAAATAATATTCTTGATTATGATATAGTTCAAACAGTGTTACATAATACCCGCTATTATGAATCTGAAGCGATGTAAAATGTGTGATGATATCAGCTGTCATTATCCGTGGTGTTCTCCAATATTTGCCATCTTGCACTTGTCACATCGCTGCCAATGTAACAAAACATGCTAGGTAAACATTTATGTTAAAAATGTGCTTATGCTCATTAATCTATTCCCAGCACACCTAAAAGAGTGTTGTGAACACTTAACCAGGAAAAAGGAAGCAATGTTCTCATCTCGTAACTCATTAACTACTGTTATTTCACCATAGTGAATTTCTCTTCCTTGGCATTTCCCTCACTGCTGTTTCTGACTTGTGCAGTTGTTAATGCCTACTGTTGTTTATATACTATTTAAGATTCTAAGTAAGACATTTGACGAAGACAAGAAAATAAACAGCAATCTGATGTGCTGTAACACATGGGAGCCAGATGCAGCTGAAGATAAAAAATCTTTTTATTAAATGTTTTCCAATAACCATGGTCCAAATTTAAAGCAGGGGTGAGAGCACAGATATCACAGCCAAATACACAATCACACCCACCAACAAGTCTAAAAAACCCCAAAAAACAAACAAACAAACAAACAAAAAGGCCGAAACCAGCAGTGTCTCGTGACCATAGATTTTGGGCAACACTGATAACAACACAGCCTCAAAAAAACATTCGAGAGGCTTTCACAATTGATTTGTGCTAAAGGCTATTATCTAGTGATTTTTTTTTCTTCCAGCAACTCATTCTGAACATAGACATACCTTTGTTCAACTGTGTTCGATTGAGCAGATTATTTTCCTTTCACTATTGTCACAGTGTACAAGCTGACCACAGAAGAGCAACCAGGGTTGCCAGGTTTCAGCAAAATTTCCAGGGAACTGAAAAAGGGACTCTTTAAAAAAAAATTTTTTTATGCATTTGTGTGGAAAACAATGCACACACTTTTCTGATTAATTTGTATTATCCACTAATTAATCCTCATTTCCATCTTCCAATCTTTGCAAAATCTTTGCATGATAGGCACACTATCTGCACTTTTGTCGGTGGAAATTTATTTAGCTAGCACGGGGCAGAGTGCTTGCTGCCCCAATGGGCCTCTAATAATGTTTGTTACAGTTTCCATTGTTGACCACTAGGTGCAATAATAATTAACCTAAGTGCACCTTTCTAGATGCAAAACATCACTGGAACATCTGCTTATATCTGTCAAATACCAACACTATTTTTTACATCATTGGCCACTCAAAAGAGGTAATTATTATTTCACTGGAATTTAAAATGTATGGAGTTGTGAATGAGGACTTTTCTAAAATTTGTTTTGGCTCTGTCCCATGTTTGCCTATGGAAGAGCCACCACTGAAGAAAACACCAGAACTATCTGAAACAATGCAACATAAAAACCAGGACATTTGTAAAACATTTACATTTTATTAAAGTTGAACCACTATTGCCAAGTAAATAAGGAAAGAAGTGAAAACCAAGCACAAGTGTTCCAAGTGCATTTTCAATTAAAATAATATATTACATTATTTTGGCAGACACCCTTATCCAGGGCAACTTACAATTATCTCATTTATACAACTGAGCAGTTGAGGGTTAAGATCCTTGCTCAAGGGCCCAGCAGTGGCAGCGCTGGGATTTGAACTCATGACCTTCCAATCAGAAGGTCAACGTCTTAACCGCTAAGCTACCACTTCCCTATTATGTTATGTATGTATGTATGTATGTATGTATGTATGTATGTATGTATGTATGTATGTATGTATGTATGTATGTATGTATGTATGTATGTATGTATGTATGTATGTATGTATGTATGTATGTATGTATGTATGTATGTATGTATGTATGTATGTATGTATGTATGTATGTATGTATGTATGTATGTATGTATGTATGTATGTATGTATGTATGTATGTATGTATGTATGTATGTATGTATGTATGTATGTATGTATGTATGTATGTATGTATGTATGTATGTATGTATGTATGTATGTATGTATGTATGTATGTATGTATGTATGTATGTATGTATGTATGTATGTATGTATGTATGTATGTATGTATGTATGTATGTATGTATGTATGTATGTATGTATGTATGTATGTATGTATGTATGTAGGTAGGTAGGTAGGTAGGTAGGTAGGTAGGTAGGTAGCTTGGATTTTCTTATTGTAGAGTATTTAACTTGAACAAATTTCTTGTAATTTAACCTAATATACAGGGTGTTCAAACAAGACCTAGATCAGAAGAATCAGCAGCAGGAGTGGCAAGGGTGAAGCAGGAAAAGTCTTCACCATGGTTTTTTTTTTTTTTTACCCTCCCAAGCTATTAGGTATTTGTGGTCATTCATTTATTTGTGTTTTCCTTCCTGAAAGTGTCCTAATTTAAAGGGAGCAAATACCAGAAAGATGACGTGTAGAGACTCGCAACAATGTCACAGCACATCTTCAGCCTTCTGTAGCCTAATATAGTAAACCAGTCCTGCTTCATTACATCCACAGTCTCATATCGTGACGTCATGATGGCTTTAGTACACACTCCAGTTTATTTAAACAGGACTTGGGAAGAGATCTGTGGCATAAGGAGTGGCCTGGTCAAAGCATGACTACACACCCAGTACAAACATCCACCAAATGTTCTTCCAAATCACTGAATTGTTTTAGATAATGCAGAAAAACTAGTCCATTGAACATAGTTTCCCTTCTTTATCAAGGTTGAGCAAACCTGTTTTCCTACCAAAGATCCTTTTTCATGATTAAACCATGAAACAGAACAGTATCGTATTCCTGTAAAACACGTTCCTGCATCCACAGTAGGGTTTTCACAGGGACATTCCTGTCCAAAGTTCACATTCGACGCTTGTTGTATTGACCTCACACCTCGGTGCTATTTAGGGAGACATGTATGTATAAGTTTAGTTTTTATCTACACAACTGGTTTATAAGAAACAAGACAAAGTCAAAAGTGTAAACCATTATCAGCTAAACATTTAACTTTCCAACTTCGTGCCCAATAAATATACACTCACGGTCCAGTTGAACAGGAATACCTGTATATCTGCTCATTTATGCAGTTATCCAATCAACCATCATGTGGCAGCAGCACGATGCATAAAATCATGCAGATACAGGTCAAGAGCTTCAGTTAATGTTCATATCAAACATCAGAATGGGGGAAAAGGTCTGATCCTTGTGATTTTAACTGTGTCTTGGTTGTTGATGCCAGATGGGCTGGTTTGAGTATTTTAGAAGCTGCTGATCTCCTGGGATTTTCACACACAACAGTCTCTAGAGTTTACACAGAACGCACAACACATCAAACCTTGACGTGGATGGGCTACAACAGTAGAAGACCACATCAGGTTCCACTCCAGTCAGCCAAGAACAAGAATCTGCAATCTTGAGCACAGACTCACTCAAACTGGTCAGTTGAAGATTAGAAACAATAATCACCTGGTCTTAATCCAGTCTTCAACTGTCTAGATTTAGTTGTGAAATTCCAGGAGATCAGTAGATTCTGAAATACTCAAACCAGCCCACCTAGTGCCAAAAACCATGCCACAGTTAAAATCACAGAGATGATAATGTTCGATGTGAACATTAACTGAAGCGCTTGGCCTGTATCTGCATGATCGTATGCATTGGCTGACTGCATTACTGCGTAAATGAGGTGTACTGGTGTTCCTATTAAATTGGACATTGAGTGTACATGAATAGGGAATTTGGAAGCACCTCAAGTGAGTTAGTTGGCTAGTTAACAGCAAATAAACTGGCTTACAAGCTGATTCTTAATTTCTACTGTCTTTTGCTTATTACCCAAACATCTCAAATGTAAGGTTGCCATCTTAGGTAAATAAAAGTTCTTTTAAAATGATTTATAGGCTTCAGGATTTTTCCCTTTTCTGGTTGTCTGTCTGTCTGAGATTCTCTTTAGCGCAGTGTCTTTTTAAAAATATGTTTTTAATTGATCCAAATCAGGTCAAGGTCACGGCAAGGTCAGTTTTTTTCAATTGCTTCCTTTCTGTTGGAGATGTATTTTAAGGGTATTTGGCATAGAGACTCGTAACAAGACGCATCTCAGCCGTGAATTCTACTTGTTTAAGTGTGTTTATAACCATGATTTAACCCTGTCATGCATGTAGTGTCTACACTCATGGGCAGTCAGTTTGATGCTCTTTTATTATATTTTAGGAAGCATAAGATAAAAAATTACCTCCAAATCATTTATTTGTTAGTTATGTAGTTATCAATCTTTAGTAACTTTATACATTTTTTTATTTATATATATAATATATATATTATTACATAAAATAAAAATAAAATACACAAAATTAAAAAATGTAATCATGATGAAAGAATTTAAGTAAAAATGTTCTTGATCCAGACATTACTTAAGATTATTTTTAAAGGGTTTTGTTTGTTAGTTTTTTTTTTTGAAATAATGTTTATTTGTTTGTTTTTTACCATCATGCAGTAGTGCTACACTGTAAATTTTGTACGGTCCGAAATAATATTTTCTAAAAAAAATTTCTTCAGCGTTACATATTTTTAATTATTTCCGCGTTCTGTTTTGACCTCATGGACAACTGGTTTCCTTTGTTTAATATGTAATATTTTGACAGAATCAAAATTCATACATCATGCAGTTTTAGAGGTTAGCACATTTGCCTCGAACCTCCAGGGTTGCGGGTTCGATTCCTACCTCCCGCCCCGTGTGCTTACATGTTCTCTCTGTGCTTCAGGAGTTTCCTCCAGGTACTCAGGTTTCCTCCCCCCAGTCCAAAGGCATGCGTTGTAGGCTGATTGACATCTCTAAATTGTCCGTAGCGTGTGTGCGCGCGCGATTGTTCCATCCAGGTTGCCTGGGATAGGCTCCGGGCTCCACGAGACCCTGTGTAGGATACAGTACAGAAAATGGATGAATGAATCTGGATATGCATATAAATAATTTAGGCATGAAAGGGTTACTTAACCGCTGATTTGCTGATATATTTTTAATGAAATTGTGAAGTATTTAAAGTGTAAATGTTTCAAGTGTAAAAAAAAAAGATTTTTTGTGTGTAAACATTAACTAAAACTTTGAATTCACTTAATTAATTTCTTCTATGTATGCATGTATACGTATCATAGAAAGTTATTGAAGTATCATAATATTATATTTTTGCCCTAATTCGATCGCTTATTTATATTGATAACAGCATGTTTGAAGGGTGCTGTGATGTTACATGAAGTTCAATCCTTTTTGCACATGTGGTTTACAAGCGTGGTGCTTTCAGTGCATACAGGCAGCTCTAAGTAGAGCACTCAGCAGCTCCTCTGTGCAGCTGGAGTGAGATGTTTGTATGCAGGGAGCAGCTACAGCTGATTGGTGTCTTTTCAGGAATAGAGACTCAGTGGGTGAGCTGCAGCTCTGTTATTGAAGGAGGGAGCAGGCAGCTGGCTGGAGCTGAATAGACCTTTCTTAAGCCTCCCTCTCTCTCTCTCTCTCTCTCTCCCTCTCTCTCTCTCTCTCTCTCTCTCTTCCAGCTGTTGAATATTGATGCTGTTATTGTTCCCATTTGTCTTATTAGCTGTGGTTTTGTCTTCAGTTGTCATTGAATTATTAGTAGACTGATATTTTAACATGTCTGGATCGGATTAATTGGATCATCTCATTATCTGTTAGGGGGAAACGCTGCGTTATTTTCAGAGAAAAGTTCATGTGTGAGTTAGGTGTAAGCTACAGAGCTTTTAAAAAGGCAGTGGTAAGAATGATGCAATAAACTGGAAACGTTCGCCTGTATCCGTTCCATCTGTCTAGTCAAAAAAAATTCTCACTTGTGTGGTTTTTTTTCTTTCTTTCTTTCTTTCTTTTTTTTTTTTTTTTTTTAACTCTCCTATTTTCTGACATCACATCCTTTACAATTGATCTTACTCCCTTTAATATTCCCGTACAGGTATGTTAGTTTGTTAGTAATGAAAGACGACAGGGCGTGCTGTTAGAGAAAATAATAAGCAATGAGGTGATGGAGTGGAGGATTGATCCCATACTGAAGTCGATTATTTTCCTCTAACAGCATGTGCCATGATGTTTACACTGCAGCGATTTCCTACCGATTATACATTTTTGTTTATTAATGAATAATGAACATCGGTGAAACAAGTTATCTCCTGCTTACGTTGTAGGAGATATAAACAGTTGTTCCCTCACAGCTCTCTTTTTTTCTCGCTCATGAAGTTAGTAATAATAATTTTAAAAAAAAGGTATATTAGTGCAGTTTTAAAAAAAAAATTGAAATAGAGGATTTCAGATAGGACTTTCAGGTAGAACCCCGTTAGGAAGTCAAACAAACAAACAAACAAAACTTCCAGGTGAACTCTATCCTAATATCCGAATTTTTATATGCGCATATTTTGTTCTTCTCTTTCCTAGGTCATCTCTGACATGTCCTCATTGCCTTAAGCAGAGTCACACCTTTGATCCATTCCTTTGCATCTCTCTTCCCATCCCTTTGCGTCAGACCAGGTGAGTATAGCTCAGCTCAATTCCATGTGTTTATATATATCATAACAGCTGACCTCACATAATCTCTTGGTGTCTTAATATTTTTGACCTGCTATTGAGCAGGGGTCATTGGGTTCAGTACTGGAGAGCTGGCTGACATTATTTCCAGCAATTGAGTTTCAATCTTGCAATTCTGACTTTTTTCTCACAATTTTGAGTATGATATTTTTTCTCACAACTGTATCGCACAATTTTGACTTTACAATTACGAGTTTACATCTCACAATTCTAACTTTTTTTCTCGCAATTTATATGTCCACTAATATCTGTTGATATTTGGTAGTCCATGATGCCTAAAAAATGTCCAGGTCCTCTGGCAGAAAAACAGTCCCAAAACATTAAAGAGGCACCAACATATTTAACTGTGGGCATGAGGTACTTTTCCATATGGCTACCTCTCTGTGTACATCAAAACCACCTCTGGTGTTTATTGCCAAAAAGCTCGATTTTGGTTTCATCTGACCATAGAACCCGATCCCATTTGAAGTTCCAGTCGTGTCTGGCAAACTGAAGATGCTTGAGTTTGTTTTTGGATGAGAGTACAGGCTTTTTTCTTGAAACCCTTCCAAACAACTTGTGGTGATGTAGGTGACTTCGGATTGTAGTTTTGGAGACTTTCTGACCCCAAGACACAACTAACTTCTGCAATTCTCCAGCTGTGATCCTTGGAGATTTTTTGGCCACTCAAACCATCCTCTTCACAGTGCGTTGAGACAATATAGACACCCTTCCCATTCCAGGTTGATTTATAACATTTCCAGTTCACTGTAACTTCTTAATTAATGCCCCGATGGTGGAAATGGGCATTTTCAATGCTTGTGCTATTTTCTTATAGCCACTTCCCATTTTGTGAAACTCTACAACCTTTTGTCGCACATCACAGCTATACTCCTTGGTCTTACCCATTGTTATGAATGACTAAAGGTATTTGGCCTATGTGCTACCTCATATTTATACCCCTGTGAAACAGGAAGAGATGGTTGAACAATTTCCTGTTCCTAGTCACGCAGGTATACTAAAAAATGTAAAATATCAGTGGGAATATACTTCAAATATATTTTTCTCATATGAATTCATGGGGCGCCAATAATTGTTTCACACCTATATTTAACAAAGATATTTTTTTAATAAACCTGTTGTATGTGCAAATGTTTTATATCAATGAGAGCAGAGTATTACATCTTTTTAAGTACATATATATATATATATATATATATATATATATATATATATATATATATATATATATATATATATATATATAGCTATAGATATGTGGGGTAGTGAAGCTACCTCCCTCAAATGATTTTTTTGAGGGTGGGATGTCTGCTAGTGTTAAAAAAATAAACAAAAATCGCAATACATTGCAGTATCGAATCGCAATTCTTAAAAATCGCAGTACATATCGATTCGGCACCGACATCATGATCGTATCGAATCGGGAGATAAGAGTATCGTTCCGGCCCTATCACCTGTTATGCAAATACATAGGAACAGAAGAAATATCTATTTATAGTAGCACTCCTGGAAGCTAAGCCCATAGAAGAACAGGGCCGAGCTGTCTGGTTACATTCAGAGACAATCGACTGAAAGGGCTCCTCCTAATAACAGAAACAATAGCGTATTCAGACTGGAACCATGAGGCACACCGCACCCTGTGAGCACTGTACTTGGGCCTGCAGGGGAAATCCTGACATTTTAGAGGAGTAGCCTATTCACATGTATAAACACTCACATGCTCGGAGAACATGCTCTCATACACTAATTTACATATATTGCACAAGTAGATATGTGGACACTGGTATACACTTGAATTGTGTTTGAATCGTGCGTATTTAAACTGTTACTGCTGAACTAAAGGTCACACGATAACACAATGGCTTATTGAGTTCCATTAATGATAAGCCTTAACAATAAGGACAGCACGTGACAGTTTATGAGATTTCAGTACAGTGTTTGATCAAGATTTTATTTACACTAAGAAACCGTGAGCTGGAACATCAGGGCTGTTTTCGCTCACTTTTTTTTTTTTGATGCAATGCCAAGACCGTGTGAATGACACGGGCTGCTCCAGCAGGGAGGCAAGTCTGGTAATTAGAGAGGCTGATTTAGTGGTAAGCTGCCTTAGTGTTGTCAGAGGTGGGCAGCCTCTCCGTCCTACACTCACACCCCTCCTGTTATGGTGCTAGGGTGTGCTTGGCACTGCATCTCTCTTTCTTTCACACATACACACACACACATATACACACACACACACACACACACACAGAAGGTTAATAAGGGCTTTCCCTCAGACTTCATATCCTCTGCATCCAATTTACTTTCTTTCCAGCTGAGTCTTTTCAAATGTGTCTCTTAATTGAATTTAGCAAATGAAGGGTGCACTGCGTTAAAGAATCTATCACCTGAGATGTATTTGATGCACAATAGTAAGCTGCATTTAAGGCTTCTTTTTTTTTTTTAACTTGCTATAAATGAGGGCAGACAAGCAGGATGCAGCTTTTATCTCACACACACACACACACACACACACACATATGCATAAACCCAGATTATTCTCAACACTTCACTGTTCATTCCTAGTCTACTGAATCAGTTCAGTAGGCAGATATCTCTTAAGTAGATACGCTTCATGGGTGTAGTCTCGGCTCTTTGTGGCTTATCAGCAGAAAGCCTTTCAGTCTTAAAATGTGAAAGGATCAAGGTTAAGTACAGCACCCTGCTTAAAATGTATGCAAAGTTTTTTTGTTTGTTTGTTTTTTGTTGTTGTTTTTTTAAAATTACATATATATTTACATTTATTCATTGAGCAGACGCTTTTATCCAAAGCGGCTTACAAATGAGGAAGTACAAGCAAAGCGATATAACAAGCGGAGGACAATACAAGTAGTGCAACTATACAAGATTTATAATTGAGTTCTAGAGAAGCAAAGTGTGCAGAATAGAAGTGTAAGAGCTGGAGAATTTTTTTACATTTATTTACATATTTGTTTTTATAAATAATGTGGGGGTTGGCATTTTAGGTGTTAGTTAATTGTTGACGGAAGAGGTGGGTCTTTAGCTGTTTTTTTCAAGATGGTGAGAGATTCTGCGGTCCAGATTGAGGTTGGAAGGTCATTCCACCACTGAGGGACAGTTAGTGTGAAGGTTCTGGAAAGGGATCTTGAGCCACTCTGAGTAGGCACTACTAAGCGTCGGTCGTTAACCGATCGCAGATTGCGTGAGGGAACGTAAGCCTTCAGGAGAGTGTTGAGGTAGGGAGATGCTGTTCCAGACAAGGTCTTACATGTGAGCATCAAGGCCTTGAATTTGATGCGGGCGGCTACAGGAAGCCAGTGGAGGGAGATGAAGAGACGTGTGACATGGGTCCTTTTGGGCTGGTTGAAGACGAGGTGTGCTGCTGCATTCTGAATCATCAGAAGGGGTTTGATGGAGCTGGCTGGGAGGCCCAAGAGTAGTGCATTGCAGTAGTCCATTTTTGAGATGACAAGAGCCTGGACTAGCAGCTATGTAGCCTGTTCAGTGAGATAGGGTCTGACCTTCTTGATGTTATACAGAATGAACCTACAGGATCATGCAGATATAAAAAGTCATATAAATTTAATATAACAAGTAATATAAATGTTTATATAATTGATTTGAAGTCAGGAAATGAAGGGTGCGTTGAGGTTACAGAAATTATAGCCTTGATTGCTAGGATTATTCTTGCTCTGGTACATGGGCATAACCTCGTTTGGAAAAGTGCTAGACAAATAAATTGGGCCATTTTTCTCATCTCACAGAAGAAAAGACACACTTTGTTTAGCTGATATGGTTTACATCAGCTACATTGTCTCTTTACCGGGAGCTAGGGGTGGGTGATATGACAAAAATAACATATCATAATTCTGTGATGCACGATATGGATCACGATATAGGGTTGCTAACAAATTGCAAGTAAAACAGTAGTTACATTTTAAAAAATGTTTAAAAACTTCTTGAATGCTTCAATTAATGTCTACAAACATTATTTTCTTCATACATTTCATTTATACAAACAATTTAAATGAGACATACATTTAGAATTTGCTTTGTTTTTTTAATGTATTAAAGATGTCATATATCAAGGAGTTAACTCTGGACTTCAGTTCCCATGAGCCACTGCACTGTACTACAATATGTCACATGACCACCTGCACCTGAATCATGTCTCTGTTAACGAGCACACTTTATATATATATATATATATATATATATATATATATATATATATATATATATATATATATATATATATAGCCATTGTTTGCACTGCTTCCCTGTCTTACGTTTGCCTTAGACTACCGTGTTCCATGTTACCGTGTTTTGGTCTTGTTAGTTTATTGTGTAGTCTGTACCACAGTGTTTTGCATAAGTCTAAGTATCCTTTGTGTTTTGGTTGGTTTGTATAATAAAAACGTTGAAATTCTGCGATTGCTTCCACATCTACCTTTGAAGCGTGACCAGAGGAAGTAGAAATTGTTTCAGTTAAATCTGTTCTGTGGTATGGATTTACCGACATGTATTATTATGGTGACCTACAAAATCCTATCTTTATTGCACTCAGTTTTCCATTTTCCTTTTTGTTTAAACTGCACTCCAAAATCAAGTACAGATGTAGGTAGAAATGGTTATCGAGAACATGATACAGGGAACTATATAAAAATATCTACAATAGCCAGGCCTTTGTAGTTGAAGTTGAAGTTTCGGGTCAGTGAATGGAGCTGAGTTTCTCCCAGTGGAATGCAACAAAACTGAGTCATTACCCAGAATTAGGAACATTTCCCACAGCCAGGGAGAACATTAGGAACACTTCCCACATCCAATCGATTAAACGGCAGCCTTCTCTGTTTATTGTGACACAGCCTTGGTGGGTGTCCATAAACAGATTAGCATGTTTGTGTGTAATAGGCTTTTGTCAGGTTAATTGCATGTCTGAAGGTTTTCATTTACAGGCTTGGATTGCATTACCATTTCATTTCATGGATGTGTGTTCTTCTGGAAAGAAAAAAACACACACACACACACACACACACACACACACACACACACACACACACACACACACACACACACAAACAGCCCGTAAATTGAAGGGAAGTAGGATATGTTATGCTGTACACTGCCTTTCTCTGTACATGGACAATATTTTTGTCTTCACCTGCAAAGAAAGAATCCACACCATGTTTTTAAGATGTTTTTTCTTTATACTATATGCCAAATATTTTAATATGGTTTGTTAAAAAAGATACAAAGAACATTGGAGCTGGAAATATTGATTTAAATGAATGCATTGCTATCACATGAAAATGAAACTTTAACTGAAGGAGTGGATAAATTAGTAGTCCAGGCACAGAGGACAAGAAAATGATGTGTCCGAGCCATTATTTTTTCATTTAGATTTTTTTTTTCATAGTTGCCAGGTGGACAAGTAGGCTAGCTTGTGTGATGTAATGATTTAATCATCCATACATGATTTTACAGTGCCACGCTGTCCAGAAACATTTATTCTGAATATGTTTAACAACCCCAACTCCGAAAAAGTTGGGACGGTATGGAAAATGCGAAAAAACAAAAACAAAGAGTCATTCGAAAATTCAATTCAGTCTGTACATTATTACCACATTATTTGATGTTTTACTTTGTGAATTTCATTTCTTTTTGAAAATATACACTCATTTCAAATCTGATGACTGCAACACACCGCAAAAAAGTTGGGACAGTTGACTGTTTACCCCTGTGTAACATCACCTTTTCTTGTAATAACACGTATTAAGCGTTTGAGCTTCGTGTTGAAGTGATGCACCTCAGTCCTGTAAATAAAGAGCACGCTACGTGTTCCCATTGCTTGCTGCACTACACACATTGACCTTTTTTTTTTTTTTTTTTTTACTAGTTGCTAATAATTGCCATGCACAGATGACCATCAAACTTTTCATAATCAGGAACACAGCAATGTGGAAACACGAAAAAAAAAAAAAAAAGTGCAGTACAAATATGTCATGTAACTCTGCTCACCTTGCATTAAACATGTCAACAAATAATAGAGATGCTTGTCAGCCGCACATTATAGATATTATGTACTGTTTGCAGTGAAAACACCACATTTCATAGCCATATTTGCTGACTATTTGTCAAGGGCACAAACACCATGTACTAAAAGGATGATGATGATCCTACTCAAGTCATCCATAGACTATCCTAGCTGAGTCATCCACTATGTGTATGCATCAGTATTATTACCTAACTCTCTTTCCATACTTTATTACAATATATTATGGACGATTAGGTTTCTGGACAAACCAAAAGTTGTTTTCTATTACTTTCACTAAATAATGGAAGTATTCATTATCTATCATTTATCCAGCCCGATATCCTGGATGAAGGGTTTCACACACTGTGTAGAGTTTAGAGAAAAGTGCACAAGTTCTTTAGTCATGGGTTGTTTAACGATCACTGATGCACGTGCAGATTTTAAAAGGAAAATAACAGGAATATACAGTATAACTATATAATCTATTTAGAACGCAAACAAAAGTCACACTATTCACATATTTTAAAATTCAGTACTAAGGTAGGAGCGTCCATAAATTGTGAACAGTATCAGTTTCGGTTTCTGCACCATTCAGACTTCTACCTCCCAAAATGCTTTCATCTGGTTTTCGTCTCTTTGTTGTTCTCGGCTGTGTGCTGAGCTGTACGGTTCACTGCACTGGCCCTCTTGAACCCTATTACTTTCCCCATGCTGTCCCCCTTTAAAGCTGCTGACCCACAAATCCTCACCCCTGACTGACACAACACACATCGTCCCTGCTGTGTGACCTCTCAGTTGTGACGCCATGAACCGAGTGTATACTCAACCAACGATACTCAAAGTCACCTGGGACAACAGCGATAGTCCTAATAAACGTCATACATGTTACATATTTTTTCCACATGCTTGATTTTGTTGAAATTTGTTGATCAGTTTCTCTTTGAGAAATACAATTTGCTTTTATTTCCAGAACATGGCATTGATGTTGTCTGTCAGTTCATCCACAAAGTGGATGCTCCCATAGGTGTAGCATGTGTGGAATGTCAATGGAAAGCGATCTGTGAACATAACCTAGAAAGTAACTGCAGTTTTAGATGAGCTGCAGACTCATCCATGTGACCAAACCAGACTTGAACTCCCTGTTGAAAAATCTAGTTTTTCAAGCTACCAAGACAAAACAAAGGCTGAGCTGGTCAAACTGGTAGGCCATCTTTGTCCGCTGGTAATTGGTGATAGACGGAAACAGTTTATCGTTACAAGATAGATGGAAATGTTTATTGATCAATTTGGTCAACTTTCTAGCTGGCAAAGATGTTCTTCCAACTGCAGCAGCTCAGGGATGTTAAATATCTATACATTTTGGAACCTTGTCAACTGATTTATTATTAATACTGTACTTACTTACATTTTCTACAACATCAATAATCTAAGTCTTCCATATAGTGATGGTATAAGCCTATGGTTGGTGATCTGTTTGATATACGAGAGCTGCATTTAAGGCTCCTATCCACTAAAAATGGGCAGTCAAGCAGGATTTGAGTTATCATCACACATTTGCATATACACAGATTATTCCTAGTCTACTGAGGCAGTTCAAAAGAGAGCCCTTGTTTAAGTATATACAGTGGTGCTTGAAAGTTTGTTAACCCTTTTCTAGAATTTTCTAGATATCTGCATAATTGTGACCTAAAACACCATCAGGTTTTCACACAAGCCTAAAGGTAGACAAAGAGAACCCAATTAAACAAATGAGACAAAAATATTATACTTGCTCATTTATTTATTGAGGAAAAGTATCCAAGATAACATATCTGTGAGTGGCAAAAGTATATGAACCTTTTAGTATCTTCTAGTATCTGGTTTGATCCTGTTGTGCAGCACTGACTGCAACTAAACATTTCTGGTGACTGTTGATCAGTCCTGCACTCCTGGGGGCATTTTAGCCCATTCCTCAGTACAGAACAACTTCAACTCTGGGATGATGGTGGGTTTTCTTAATAAACTGCTTGCTTCATGTCTTTTCACAGGATTTTAATTGGATTAAGGTCAGGACCTTGGGGAGCTCCTTGTCTACATTTAGGACTCGTGTGAAAACCTGATGATGTTTTAGGTCATATTTATGCAGAAATATAGAAACTTTCAAGCACCACAAGTTACATGCTTCATGGGTGTATTCTTGGCTAAAGTCAATCCGTTGTCAGGATCAAAAGGTCAGAGGATCAAGGCCAATTCAAAATGCACGTGAATAATGATTCAATTATTTAGATATTGCAAATAAAACAATGTAATTTGTGTATAATTAATGCTGAATGTATTGATTTATTCATTCAATTGTTGACATGACCTTTTATGATTACTATATCATTATAATCATTGTATTACTTTGTGTGTGTGTGTGTGTGTGTGTGTGTGTGTGTGTGTGTGTGTGTGTGTGTGTGTGATTTAGGCCAGTGTGTGTAACTCTGGTGTTCAGCACTAAAGGGCAGAGGTACTTAAGAGTGGGACTGGCTGTGCCTTTATTCGGTTCTCTGGCCTGTCTGCGCAGAATGGTGGCAGATGAGGGAAAGATTTCCCCCGACCAAGTGAGTGCGCACACACACACACATTATTCTCATTTACTTTTATTGGCCTTGTATGGGTTAAATTGAGTTCAACTTTTAAAAAATGTCATTACTCCAGAGAACATCCAGTGCTTTGCTCTACACTGAAAAGAACAGGCTGTAGTTACAGATAAATCAGGCTTTATATGTACATGTACAAGCCCACCAAGCTTACTTGGACAAACCCCCATGTGCCCCCAAAGAAACCTACACATACATGACGTCAACGCCATATTCAATATGCCTTTAATGCTTTCATGAGTGAATTATGAAATCCTGATAAGAATTTTTTTTCTGAGTTTTTACTGTTCTTTGAGCATAAAAAATAATTTTACCTTCATTTTACTTTTACATACATTTTTCAAAAAACTATTGAAGTGTCCACTCCAGTGGACTTCATGCTTTCAAACGAAGAATTAATGTAGCGCTGCAACTACTAATCGATAATAATCAATTATGAAAATCTTTGACGATGAATCTCATTATCAATTAGTCAGTCTGCAGCACGGGGTACATTTACTACGTTATTTCTGTTCTGAAAACACGCATCGGAGAGTAAATACTAAAGTTGTGTCCCAAACGACATACTACTCAACTGTCTAGTGTATGAACTTTAGATAATATTGTCTCAAGTGAAACACTAGCGTTTTTTAACTAACCGGGAGTATAAGCCGCTTCCCAGTCGATGGCACATGACATCATACGCACACAATGCAACACTGCTAGCTTTAGCAGATACCCAGAGTCAACATCAATATATTTTTTGTTAACTGTTTGTTAGCGTTGCCGTTTAAGCCCAACACGACCTCCGTCACCATCAGACGGAGGCGTAATCGTCAAGTGACGGCGGAAAAAATGTGTGTGACCTCCAAGTCCTCTAAGGCAAGGGAGCATTTTATATTAAATGCCGTGGAGAAGATTGTAACCTGCAAACTTTACAAAGCGGAGTTTGTGTAGCACGGAAGCATGACAGTGATGCACGAGCACAAACTTGCTCCACTGTATGCAAGGGGTTGAGGATACTGGTGTGAGTTCTTAAAAGGTTTAGTTTAATTTAAGTTTATTGTGATTATACACTGTATTTGTACTTGCAGTGTAACTTCTGTCCTGTATTAAAACGGAAGCGCTCTATTAGTAGCGAGGCCGCGTTGCTCCTCACTCGCGGTGTAGATGCGGTGAAAAAGAGTGGGAGTGCAAGTAAGATCTGTATCGTCTAATTAAAACGGTACGATGAAAGTAAACAAGAATGAAAAAATATGCCTAAAGCAGTGAGTTAACCTTCTCGGGCCTCCCACCCTGCCTGGCACCAGGACAGCTTCCCTGCTTGTCCCCCACTGTCAGGTATTTTCCCCCTTTGCGCTGAGTGTCGGAGCGCTCAGCACACTTAAGCTGCCCGTAGCACGACAGCGCACTTCTGGGTTGGCGTGACTTTGTTTACATGTGTGATTTGTTTTGGTTTCTGTCCTGTCTCCACCCCTCTTTTGTGATTTGGTTGTTTCCCTTATGTGTCATCGTTGTCCATAGCTGTTTCTGTTTCCCCCTTTGATTCATTTGTCTGTCTATACCCTTGTGTTTCTGCATTACGTCGCGAAGTATTGTTTTTAGTGTTTGCCGCCTGAGCCATACCGAGCCTCTGTGTTTATTGTTCTGGTTATTTTCGAGTCTGTGTCAATGACCAAAGAATGAACTGTCTGGCCAAGCAAGGGAGCAAGCATTAATGCGTACAGCACTCTAAGCTGAAAATCCGAAAATCCAACACCAAAAGTTCCCGTCTCTCTCTCTCTGTCCAAAAAAAGTGTCTATTCCTCCATGAGTTTTTATACCTCAGTCTCTAAAAATGTAGAGGAACAACTCATTTGCATTCAGAATCCCTGTCTCTGAGGTCGATGCACTGAGAGCACTTGCGTGTGAAGGATATGTTGAGAATGCAGACATGTACAGTGCGAACCGCACAACGTACATCGTGGCCGAGTTCCAGCTTCCTCCACCGCTCTCTGTCCTCCTTCCTCTCCTGCTATTCCGCTCTCTTCTTTTGTTTATTGTTCAAGTGTGCCAACTGTGCCACTGCCTCCGATATTGAAGTGAGAAATCATTCAATTTATTTCAGTTCATTAGCACTTGCTGTAGCAGCTGGGTACAACAATTGAAACAATATGGAGGCTGAAGTTTAGTCATTATTGATAGTGCTTTTTACAGAGCTCAAATGAATGAGCATTAGATTTAGTAGCTCCACTAATGTCTCATATAAGCAGGAATTAGCAGGCGATTTAAAAATATTTGCTACGGCCATCAGTTAAAAGTGGTTCAAGTTTGTCACACTCAAATACTTTTTTTGGATCTAGTCTTTTAGAGTAAAAAGCACTGTTACTAATATATCTGCTCTGTCTCTTTCTTGTCCTCCAGGTGATTTTGACTGAAATTTACACAACTGGTTTCCAGCGCTCTTTTTTTGATGATGATGACTTGACCAGCATCGCAGAAAATGACGTCATTTATGCCTTCCAAGCTCCGCCGCTTTACATCCGGGGAGGATCCACTAGAATATCAGGTAACCACAAAAATATTATCTAACACTACTTTTCTTAACCCAAAGGTAGTATCTGCCAAATATCTCCCCAAGCCACAGATGTTCTGGCATTCTGCCATCAACCTATCCACTTATTGTCAATGAACATAGGTTACATAAATTCTCTAGACTCTAATCTAATCTAAAGCACAATATACACTCTCGGATATAAAAGTACTTTTTCTTTCCATTGGGCTGGTACCGTCAAGGGTACATCATTTGTACTTTTAGTGTGCATATTTTACCTGGGACGGTGTACGTTGTGTATCATTTAATTAGCTTTTACACGAAAGCTTTAAAGGTAGTGACTCAATTATGTACCTTAAATTATTTTTAAGGTATACTATAAGCACAGTTCCAGGTTACATATACATATCAAAGGTAGAAAAGCCTAGTACAGATTCAACAAGACAAAATGAAGATACAGTTGTGCTCGTAAGTTTACATACACCATGAACAATCCGCAAAAGTTAATAATATTTAAAAATAATAATAAGAGGGATCATAAAGAATTTGTTTTTTATTTAGTACTGCCTTGAATAATCGAGTTCACATAACATGTTTACATATAGTCCACAAGACACAGTAATAACTGAATTTACACAAATGAACCAGTTGAAAAGTTTTACGTACGCTTGATTCTTAATACCGTGTGTTGTTAAGTGGATGATCAACGACTTTATTTTTGTCATAGTTGTTCATGAGTCCCTTGTTTGTCCTGAGTAGATAAACTGCCCACTGTTGTTTTTCAGAATTTTCATTATTATTAATAATACTTTATAATTTAACACTGTAAATTATTTTTACAGTATTATTGACTGTATTATTTAGTCTTCGGGGAAATGTGTAAATATCTTGTGTAGGTTGTATGTGAAGGGCAGTACTACATGAAAAATATAAGATCATTAAACCAAAAATGAATAACAATTTACACCGATCATCCTGTTCAAAAGCATCAGTGAATGTTTGCACCTTTTATAATAGTGTATGAGTCCCACAATTTTGTATATATCTTAATATAAACATAATAATTTATTTTCCTAGATGATTGTATGGGCAATGGTGAACATTTATCTGCGCTGATGGAATGCTAGTAAAAGTGTTTATTATAAAAACTGCATTATAAGAACATTATTGCTTTTCTAGGCTTTGAAGGTTATACAGGTACACGGTTGACGTTAATATAATGACAGAAACGAGTGTGATCTCAGCACTTACCGACGGCTTGTAGGTCACGCGCATGCCATTGCTGCAGACAGCCTTCCCTGTTTTGGTGTGGAATAAAAGCAATCAGTATCATTCATGTCATTTAATATTTTAGAAACCCCTGTTTAACCTCTGAGTCTTCGACTACATAAAGTTCTCATGTGTAAAACTGAAAGGTATGTGGCATAAATGTGACAGCAGTATGAAGTATTCTGACACTTTCCAGGCTGGCGTAGAAACTGGCTTTGAAGCACATTGCGCATTTGATCTGTCCAGATCACATAATGGTGATGATGTGACCAAATACACATGACCATGTCACACACTGTAAAAAATCTTGATTAAAATATTTATAATCTCATAAGTAGAACTCACTTTAGTTAAGAGCTAGAGAAAAAATGCAGAAATCTGTATTCGTGACATTATAAGAAGTTTTCATTAAAAAAATGAAACTCACTATTTCTGTCTGTGTGCCAACAATAAGCTTTGACAGAAGTTTTTTTTTTATTATAAATGTTTACATATGTTTATATTATATTGTTTGTAAAAGTTTTATATCGTGAAGGGCTTAGGCAGGTTTTCTGTAGGCCTATGAACTGCATATGAACTGTCCTTAACATTCAACACAATTAATAACTGATGCCTGTAGGAATATTGGAATGGATTTCATGAAGGGCTTATGTAGGTCTGTATGAGTGCTGCCTTTAAGTAAAGTGTTATAAGAAGTGCAATTTTATATGTATTTTAGTGGAATTAGTGGATTTTCATCAGCACTGCCTGTATCACCGTCCCCACACTCCACTTGTCCCTGTAGTGTATGTGACGGCATATTCTTTCTGTTTTACACAAACGTTACACAAACACGCTGAAGTCAGGACCGATCTGTGTTTTTCTCTACTGTCTGCACCACACAAATTACAGCTTGTTTTGAACAGACCCACACATACACACAAACAAAGACGTCCTTCTCGTCTGTGTTTGTGCTATTCACAAGTGCTGCGCTTCACTGAAAGACAAACACAGTACACGTGGTGTTGGTGAAGGGGCTTAACACTTGCTGAAAGGCCCCCATAATTAAAGCGGGCTCCACTGTATTTACATGCCCGTCTGAACCTGTGACACATGTTTACGAGGAAGAGACAGACACAAGAAGGCTGGAAGATGGAGTCAGGGAAGGAAGACAGTATTCTAAGTGTACCGAGTGTGGTTATTCTTAGTCTGTTCCAACTTCAAGACTCTGGTGGTCTGAAAGCTGCTCCTGTAATATTATTTAGCTCAGTGTGTGAAGCCAGCTTGGGTTTTGGGATTGTCCTTTGGTCATTTCTTTGTGGACGTAAGACAAAGGATAGCCCTACGGAGGGGGTGAGGTGTTTAATTAAAGATCTGACAGTTTGGGCTCATGCTGACACTCAGCTCAGAGGAGCTCTCAGGCAGCTGTGAAGGGATTTAGATTGATGCTCAGTGTTAGTCACTGAAAGAAAGGGCGAGATGATAAAGATGATGCACCTTGAACTTGTCCATTGATCCTTTGATGTCATTTCATTAGAGTTGTAAGGTAATTAATATCATTCATTATGAGGTGTTAGATGCAGATAACATGATTAGATTGGAGGAAAGTGTGTAGCCTATCTATAATTCAGGTTCTTTTTCAACCACATACACACACTGCACAAGTCTTACTGCACAGCAATATCTTCTGGACTGTACTCATTTACCACACAGGACTGGTTGTTCTCTCTTAATGAAGTCATTTTTAGAGCCCTGTGCTGCCTTTGATGCAAATCATAATTGCAGTGGAACAATTTGTTGAAAGTTGAAGTTCAGACAATAAGACAAAAATGCAGCTTGTCATGTTACAGAGAAAACCTCCTGCAACTTCTTATTCTATGATTGAAAAAAGTTACAGCTTTACTTCTAGCTGTTGCAAAGCACTGACACTGGAGACTCCTTCCAAAAAGGCTCAATAAATACACTATATGGCTCAATGTATATGGACTCCTGACCATCACATGTATATGTGGACCTTCCTCAAACAAGGTTTGAAGCACACAGTTATATAGGATGTCATTGTGTGCTATAGCATTAAGAATTTCCTTTTACTGGAACTAAGAGGCCCAGACATGTTCCAGCATGACAGTGCCCCTGTGCACAATGCGAGCTCCATGAAGACATGGTTTGCCATGGTTGGTGTGGAAGAACTCAAGTGGCCTGAACAGAGCTCTGACCTCAACACCACTGAACACCTTTGGGATGAACTGGAACACTGACTACGTGCAAGGGGCAATGTCTCTCCCCTCATCTGAAGGGAGGGTCCCATGCTTTTCTAGGAGAGAGCTATCTTCATCCCAGCCACTTCACATTTTAAAACATTCATGTGTGCATGTCAAAGGTCCAGTCTGAATGCTGCCAAGACAATACGTCATCTGCAAACAACAGCCGTTCCCTCTATTGGACATCTCTCCAACCTTGGCTGCATCCTGAGACAAGACACGCCCTTGATGGTGTCTGATACCTTAAATGATTTTGAATGAATGCCAAAAATTTGGACACAACTCTCACTGTACTCGTACATACACTGTATTGCACAAACCCAGGTACTCCTGCAGTAACTCCTGCAAATCATAATATGCTTTCTCCAAATCCAAAAAAATGCAACAACAAAATAGTTGAATATTGTCTCAAAGTACTGACCCATGTATTGACTGTATTGTTTTGCCCTTGTTGTGTTTTACTGGAACTGTGATTTGCACCTGGTTAGTATCTTACATTGTTGCAGTATTTCCATTTTATGTAGTCATATTTAAACAGCTCCTTTATTATCTTTAATGTGAAGGCACCATCCATCAGGAACCATCCTATCATCCCACAGTATTTGTGAGTATGAATGATATGACAATAAAAATATGATGGGATAAAGTGTATCTAGGTGCATGCATACCATGAAAGATGAATGAACGGCATTCATTTTGATTTCAGGTCTGTCGTGTGGCAGAAATGGACCAAAACTTGTTCTGGCAACAGAGTGACCTGATTTAAAGCTATCGGAGCACTCTATAGTAACATATAAGGAGATCTTCCTGGGTTTATTTTTTATGAATGTGCTTCACCACTCACTACATAAAATCAGTCCAAAATAGCTTGGAAGTTATTCATGCAGAAGACCGTGCATGATGTACCAAAGGAAAGCCATAGCTCAATTGTAGCGTTGTAGATTGTGAATAAATATAGAGTGCCACTTATTTCCCCTCGGTAAAAGAAAATGAATGACCTTGGTGTTTGGTGTTAAGTTTGTGTGAGGAATGTGATCGACTCTGCCATTCATGCAAGTTTTCCTCTGAGGAGAACCGAACGAGGGTTTTACTATCATGAGAAGGTGGTGCATTCTATGGCGGTATGAATATTCTGGAGATGTCGTGAAATATACACTATGTTGTTTTATATATATTGAAACTGGACAGATGAAGATTGGGAAAATGTAGTCTTTTCCAGATTTGGTGAGCTTGTGCACACTGTATGCTCAGATTCCTGTTCTTGGATGGCAAGAGTAGAACCAGATGTGGTCTTCTGTTGTTTTAGCTTCAGTGTTCAAAATTTGGTGCATTCTGAGATGCTTTTCTGTTCACCGTGGTTGTAAAAAGTGTTTATTTGAGTTCCCGTTGCCTTCCTGTCAGCTCAGACCAGTCTGGCCATTCTCCTCTAACCTCTTCAGGCACCATTCTGTGTAAACTCTATAGGCTGTCGTGCATGAAAGTGTTCTAGTGGAGGAAAGTATCAGTAGTTGCTTCTGCTAATGATCACTAGAATGCAAGGAGCTTGAAATATTATGATTCACTGACATTCTGGGATTAATTCTTTCTTCCCATTTTAGAGCACCATTACTCTTCAGTTCTATGTGTACCATTGTTGCATTTTATTTAATGCTACTTGTATTGGTGTAGTTCTTTATTGTCTCCTCGGTTTTGTTTTTCGAATTCAAGGCTCTTAAAAATGAGACAAATAGTCTCCAAAGGAGACTGTGTAATAAATATAATAAATGCATTCTTTCTTCTAGATAAATCTGCTGTTCTATGCTTACCGAAATTTAAGGTTCCTCCTAAGCAAACTTTACTCTAGGCAGCAAGAATATTCTCGGCGTTATTAAATAGACATTTCACACTTTTTGTGAATAATGAGCGCAGATGACAAGTCTCAAATGGGTCAGTTAACAGGCGAAGTCTTGAGATGTCCTGTACTAACTCTAATGTTTCTGCTCTTCCCTTTCTCAGGCTACCACCACAGTCTCCCTTCTTCACCGTACTCGTCGTCTGGGCCCGAGGCTCAGAGACTGGCTGCATCCGGGGCACTCTCCTCCGAGTTCCTCAACCATGGAGGCGGAACAGCAAAGATTCTAATGCTGGTGTGTAACGCAGCTGGAGCAGGCCAACAAGCTGTGAGGTGATGCCTATAGAACTACCTTACACTATTTAGGTCCTAATTTACTGTATGCTCTATAAAATATGAACAACGTGATGATACCTGGAAGGATCTGTCGAGGACTGAGTCTTTCACAAGAGCAAAATACATCTGTTATTTTGTGTGTTTAAAATATGCAATTTGAGGCATTTCTACCTGTATTACGAGCACAAATTCAAGGCAGTGTTAATGTGAATTACCAAATCTATCACTTCAGAAAGAGAGATTGCACTCACAAATCAATACTACTATTACTCAAGTATTAAGTTTGCGTTTAAAATCTGAATCTCATCAGTATTGCAGGAGAGGCCTGTAGGTCCTTTGGTGTTGTCCTTGACTCTTTTGTGGCTTGCTGGATGAGTCGTTGCTGTGCTCTTGGAGGAATTTTGGAAGGTCGGACACTTCCAGGAAGGTTCATTACTGTGCCGAGTTTTTCCATTTGGAGATAATGGCACTCACTGTGGTTCTTTGGAGTCCCAGAGCCTTTGAAATAGCTTTGTAACCCTTCCCAGATGTATTTCAATCATCATCTTCCCTATCATTTCTGGAATTTCATAAATGTATATAGTGAGTTACTGGGTAAGACCTTTTAACAAACTTCATGCTGTCGAAAAAGTTCCTTTTAAGTGTTCATTTGATTGAACAGGGTTTGCAGTAATCAGGCCTGGTTGCGTCTAGTCCAGCTGAACTATAATGAATGCAGTTTCATAGATTTGGGAAATTAGTAACTACGGGGGCAAAAACATTTTCTCACAGGATCAGTTGGTATTGGATAACTTTTTTTGCGTCAATAAATAACTATCATTTAAATCTGTATTTTATGTTTACTCAGGTTGCCTTTGTTTTCTTAGATTTTTATTTTAGTTTCTGAAACAATTTAATATGACATCTACACAAAAACAGAGGAAATCAAATACTTCTTCACAGTACTGTATTATATAGATCTAATCCTGACTGTAGAAACTCAGTAATAATATGAAGTGACACATTGCCTGACGTAACAGCTGTGAAAACCCCCTGCCCTCAGGCAAAAAAAAAGAATATGGATTGACAGACTTTTGTCCCAGTTTCACTGTCAGCTCTTGAGGGCTTTCAGATAAAGTTGACATGGAAACGTGATCCATCAGATAGCCTTTAGTCAGTGACAGTCAGCTAAAGATCAAGAGTCCCCTATCAGTTCCTTTCTACTTATAGTAACAGTGAAATAAAAAAGACAAGTAGAAAGAAAGAGTGAGATCAGGGTAGGGGACAGTGTTCATATAAGCCACTTTTCCACCGAAATTACCCGGAACAATTAATCCCAGGAACTTTTTTCAAGGGATCATTTGGTTCCACCAGACCTTTGTTGTCTGCGTTTCCATAACGGTCTAAAGTACCGTAAAGATTAGGCAAATTAGTCCGGTGACGTACGACTGTGCGTGACAAGCCCTCAGCGAGGATGTGAAGCCTCAAAGTATGCTACAATCAAACTGATTATTGATGCAGTGTAAGCTGATTTTAATAATGTAATCATGTAAAATGTTTGCTCAGCTCATAAAAACACATAGCAGGTTCTGATTGGAGTGCAAACCTGTGAACAGTATCAAACGAGTTTGCTGCAACTAAACCGGTGGTGTAGTGGTTAGGATTCGGCGCTGTCGCGGCGCTGTCGCCGGTCACGGAATCAAATTTATTTATTTTTTATCTTTGGATAAAGGTTTGTGTTTTAAAAGCGGACAGTCTATTTTCTGAAATCTGATAATGACACTGCAGCAACAACAAGCGTGGAGGAGATTCAAACTGTGCTGCTGTTGATTGTGATGTATTGCTTTGCTAAAATGAAAAAGATCATTGAGAAAATGCTGGAAAAGTGATGAGCGGTGGTAGTAAAGTGAATTCCGAACGCTGGTTATGCCAGACTTAAAGCAAAAGGATTTGATCACCTATCGCTGAGACGAACGTGCCCACGAGCTTCTCTCTCCACTGTTTTCCTGTGTGAACAACGCCCACCGCACTTAACCCACTCGATATTTTTAACTATACTTTTTGCATTTTCAGTTTTTAAAAATGCTGGTTGAAAAAAAAAAATGCTGCGTGCACTCAACCAATCAGCATGTTCCGTGCCCAAGTCCCACCCCACAAAGTTCTTCTCTTTTGAAAAAGTACCACCTCCGGAGTAGGGACTTTGCAAGGGCTAAATATTTTACCCGGTACTTCATTAAACCCTGGTCACCGAGTACCTCCAAAAGTCCCTAGTTCCTGGGGAAAGTTCCTTTGGTGGAAAAGCAGCATAAGTGTACATTTGTGGAGATACTACCACTTCAAGTGGTCCTTTCATGCCATTTATCTACTAACACCTTTCAGTCTGTGACGAGAAAATCATGACATAAAGATATGGAAAAAAACAAAGAACTGACAGATCTTACGAGCATCAGTAAGAATGAAAAAAATCAAATAGATTCATGTATAATGAAGGAACAGAAGACGGTAGTTAGCCAGCTTGCATAAGTCATATTTACAACCAAAAAAACCCACGATCTGTAAAAAGTATGTGTTAAGTCTTTCTGTGAGTCTAAAGATGAGGTCACTGGCACTGATATAAATGCATTAATGCTAAAAACTTGTTATAATGTGCTCCAGGATCATTCAAGTAGGTTAATAGCTTACCGTTTATGATTTTGGCTCTTTTCCCAGAGTACTACTTAAAGGAAAAGTCCTCCCTGAAACAAATGAGATATACTTGCATTTTTATAACATTTATAAACATTTGTGATGTACATAATGAGTCTGGTGCTAATTTGTTGGTTATTTTTGCATCGTTGTCGTTTTTCTTTTCTTTCATTATTCCTGTTCGAGGTTAGAGGTCGTCCCTGATGTCACAGATGGACATTACAAGTGCGGTTGCAAAGGTGTTGAATAGGAGAAAATGTTTGCGTGATCTCAGACATCAGTGATAACAGCGAGGTTTTGCTGTTAGCTCCAGAAACAAAAGAGCAAGAGCTTCTGTTCTCACTCATCATGTTCCAGCGATATTCAATGGGACGTTAATGAGAAATCCAGCGTAGGAACAGTGGAGACGACGAAATGTAGACGCCAATTTTCACAATGCAGGGCAGCTGTAAGAGACAGGCACACTGAGTTAAGGGACATATCGGGCAACCAACTTGGCTTGACTAGTTTGTGATCTACAAGATGTCAAGTGCGATAGCTTTGCTGTGAAGACATCAATATTAGTATTCTGTATTTAAGCCAGATTATACAGACGAGGACAGACTCGAGGATTAACATTCAGTTTACTAAGGCTGCAGCTCATCACACAAACAGTTTCCAAATTAACCATTGTCTCTGTCTCTGTGTATGTGTGTGTGTGTGTGTGTTGTGCCCAGAAAGCTATGCAATTCTATTTTGCTTCCTTGTGTTAAATGGCAGCCCCCCCCCCCCCCCATCCCCCCACACTGCTACATTAGTCTTACAACAGGGGAGAGGAGAAACACTGACGGTAACAAACGACCCGTCACCTGTTCGAAGCGCTGTGGTTAGAAACCTCTGCTGTAGGGTATGGAACATGACAAGGTCACTGTGTGAGAAATAAGTTTCTGTTTAGATATGGCAGGATTATTGGCTGTTATGGAAATCAGTCAGGTCCTTCAACACGCTCCCTCCCTGACTTCCTGTTCCAGCTGGAAACACGTCAACATACAGAATCAAATAACGGCTCTGAAGTTATTTCATGGGCGCTTTAAGGAGAAGGACAGGAGCTGATTTGATTGGATTATTTCCTATACACACATAACCACAATTCTTAATAATGTATTCAAACCCAATATGTATTAATATGTATGTATTAAAAATGACCCATTTTCTGCCTTGCTTTTGCTTGTGCTACGATTACAAAAATACAGCCCATAATTTGATGGAGTAGTTCTTCCACAAAAGCCTTAAAATTATCTTGTTTTATTACACATGTTGTCAAAAAGAAAGAAGGTCTATAAAAATGGAAGAAGAAAAAAACTGCCAAATATAGGCTTGTGCAATATTGATTTTTCCCTGCTTGTGATTTAAAAAAAAAAAAAAAAAAGTCACAGTTAACAATTTAACTGTCCAGAACCAAAACAAGCATTTCCACCATTTTAAAGAGAGCAGGAGAGGGCATAGTAATATTACTAGCTGTGTAGGAACTGCTTGCTGGCAGTGGCAACCACGAAAACTCATTAACAGACCTGTTTAATCTTTTTTAGGTCAAAAGTTTCACCTTTTTCTTCCCTTTTGGTTGAAAATGGTTGACCATTTTCGACTAAAATTATTTTGTACATTATATTTCCACATAAATATAATTAATTCATGTTAACCAGTGTTAATGTTTTTTTATTGTTAGCTAAGTCAAACATACAGCAATCGATTTTATTCCACATTAATAAACTCGATTTTATTCCACATTAACGAACTCGATTTTATTCCACATTAACAAACTCGATTTTATTCCACATTAACAAACTCGATTTTATTCCACATTAACAAACTCGATTTTATTCCACATTAACAAACTCGATTTTAATCCACATTAACAAACTCGATTTTATTCCACATTAACAAACTCGATTTTATTCCACATTAACAAACTCGATTTTATTCCACATTAATGAGCAAGAATGTCCAATGAATCTAGACCAGAGCATGTGAGATGAGAAGAATGTGGGCGGGGTTTCCAGGTGGTGTCAGTTAATATCAGAGAGTTCAAAACACCTGTGAAAATCATTCCAGATTCACATGTCTATGAACTCATCTCTGGTGTTTGTTTGTTTGTTTGTTTGTTTGTTTGTTTGTTTGTTTTTTAAAGGCAGGTCAGATAATATGATCAGAGTAAAAGTCATTGGACATTGTGGCAGCGTAAAATCATTTTCAGACAATCGAATCGTTATACTGCACAAGCCTACCCAGTTAGTTCAAATGTATCCCAGTTGGCACCTGGCAAAACTGGCTTTACTGCTCCTAGTAAAACAATTTACACCTGATTTGTTGGAGGCAGACAAAACCACAAAAATGGCTGCCAATATTTGACCACTGAGGCGCAGTTCTTGGTTTGTGATCAACCTCAGTACTCATTTCTCAAGCCATTTTTGTGCTAACCTCCCACATCTACAGTATATATGATGTTCAGAAATACACCTTGTCTGTTGCCTTGTACACAGTGCTTTAAGTACAATGCAGTGCTTTGAACAAAACAGCAGTTTTGTTCATAACACACAGTTTTCCACGCAGAACATAAGCTAAGAGTCTAACTGCTGAAAGTAGGACCACACACTGTAATACACCAGGCCGAGTGTATGCATAGAACTAAATACCTTCTAACAGAAAAAAGTGCAATAGACCGTTACAAATCAAAAGACAATCAACATCACAGATATCGTCAGGTGATGTTTAGAAGAACTGACAGTTTTTAAGTTTTAGAAAGTGATCTTCTATTCCATCTGTCCTCTCCCTTTTTCCACCTCACTCCTTCTCTCGCCCCTTGAAATCGCACAGCATGAGAACGCGTCAGAGAGGGCTTTCTTTCAAAATCAGTGGAGAACAAGACGGAGGGAGGGGAAAGGAGTCAGAAGAGTTTATGGTTTGTTTTAGTCCATGACAGCGGGAAGTCGCTGTGACTATTACGCCAGCGTGAAATTACCCAGCCTTTTTCCCATTCCTTTCAGACAGCCTTGCTGTGCTCAGCCAGGAACCCTTTTTCATACATTTCCTCTTTCAGGCAAACTGTATCGCAAGCTTTTTCAGCCTGAAAATGATTCAGCAACTGCCACCTTGATTCCTCGGCGGTTCTTAAACATCATTATGAGATTCGCTAAACTTGAGGCTTCTAAATGCTTGGCACTCAGGATGGAGGTTTCAGATCTTTGAGAATTTGCCTGGGAACACTCGCTGTTTCCCAACTTTAGAGCGCTACCAAAGAGTAAGATAAATTATTAAATAAATAGACAGGTCAGTCCTGGGGAAATCTCTGTTGTACCTAGGGCCAAGAATCAAGTCAAGTGGGTTTTTATTGTCATTCCTCTATATAGCTTGTATACATTGGAATGAAATGTCTTTCTCCAGGACCATGGTGCAACAGAGAACAGAACACAAGACTACATAAAGTGCAAATACATAACAGTGTGAGATGAGTGCAAGACAATAAATACACGGAACTTGGATGTAAACTGTAAACTATTGTGAAATGTACCGGCAAAAGTATATTAGCAATATTGGCAGAAAAATGAGTTCCATAATATAAATGTGACTGATGCAGCTATGTAAAGTGCGGTGTGCAGTGATACTGAGTCTTACTGGGTTAGGTGTTTGACTAGACCAGGTGAGTATTAGGAGGAAGCAGGGTGATGAGTAATCTGACTGCCTCAGGGAAGAAACTGTTGCGGAGTCGGCTGGTGGTGGCACAGATGCTCATCTTCCAGATGGCAGGAGGATGAAGAGTCCATGAGAGGGGTTCGACGGGTCGTCCGCATTCCTGGTGGTTTCGCGGATGCAGCGATTTTTGAATGAGGTGTCGATGGTGGGTAGAGAGATCTTTTCAGCTGTTCTCACAATTCACTGTAGGGTCTTGAGGCTGTGCATTTCCCCTACTACACAGTGAGACAGCTAGTCAGAATCCTCCCTATCGTATCTCTGTAGAAGGAGGTGAGGATGGGAGGGGGAGTTTGGCTCTCTTCAGCCTTCGCAGGAAGTGGAGGCGCTGCTGGGCCTTCTTGGTTAGGCAGGTGGTGTTGAGTGTCGGAGTCAAAGAGCGGTCCTCCGTCATGTGCACACCAAGAAACTTGGGGCTTTTGACTCTCTCCACAGTTGTTCAGTTGATGTTCAGTGGTGAGTGGTCCACTTGGGTCCTCCTGAAGTCGACAATCATCTCTTTAGACTTATCAACATTAAGAGATAGATTGTTGTCTCTACCCCATTCTGCAAGTGGTTCACCTCATCTCTGTATGCTGACTCATCATTGTTGCAGATTAGGCTCATGGCTGTAGTGTCATCAGCAAACTTGATGATATGATTAGACCTGAATTTTGCAGCACTGTCATGAGTCAGCAGGGTAAACAACAGTGGACTGAGCACACAGCCCTGGGGGGGCGCCGGTGTTCATTGTGGTGGTGCTGGAGGTGGAGTTGCTGATCCTGACAGACTGGGGTCTCCCAGTCAGAAAGTCCAGGATCCAGTTGCAGAGGGAGGTGGTCAGACCCAGCAAACACAGCTTTGTTATCAGTTGTTGTGGGATGCTTGTGTTGAATTCTGAACTGAAATCTACGAACAAGATCCTTACATAGTTGTCCTTTTTGTCTAGATGGGTCAGAGGCAGATAGTTGGGAGCAGATATGGGATCCTCTATTGAGCAGTTTGGATGGTAGGCATACTGAAATGTGTCCAGTGTGGTGGAAAGGCTGCTCTTTGTGTTTCATGACTATTCGCTCGAAGCACTTCATGGTGACGGGTGTGAGTGTAAAAGGCCGGTAGTCATTCAGGCAGGACACTTGTGATTTCTCCGGCATAGGGATGATGGTGGTCATCTGGAAGCACAAAGATTGCTTAGCGCTGGGAAATGTTGAAGATGTCTGTGAGGACATCTGCAAGCTGATCAGCACATTCCATGAGCACCCGGCCAGGTATGTTGTCAGGACCTTCAGCTTTCCGTGGGTTAACTATGGACAGAGTTTTCCTGACGTCTACTGCAGATAAAATCCAACCAATGAATGGAACATCCAAGTTTATAAGAGCAGAGGAAAAAGATCTGCATGCGGTGTGTGAATGTATTGAACTGTATCAGTTCTGTAACCTGCCATAGAGAACCTCCGCAGAGTAGTCCTCATATGATAAATGAATGTGATCAATTGTTTGCATTTATTTTAGCACATAGAATTGAACAGGTCTTGCCTGACCTTGGACCAGGCTGGATTCATTCTCTGAAGACAAACTCAGGATAGTATACGAAGGACATAATGAGACACATTACTAAAAACGATACACAAGCAGTGATTTGGGGATTATAGTGAAAGAATGTGTTTTTAACTCTTTCCTATACAAAGTGTTGAGAAGATTTCAAATTCACAACATGTTTATTGAAGTAACTCAAGGAATATTCGAAAGCCTTAGTGTGAGAATCAAAATAAATGGGGGACTTTCAAGTGAAATGTGGAATGAGGCAAGGATGCCTGATCTCCCCATTTTATTCACTCTATTTATTGAACCTCTGAGCCAGACAATAAGATAGAATGATTAAAAGTGGCATTGAACAGAAATTGCCATCAGGGCCGGACTGGGAGTCTCACACTCATCCAGGCCACCCCATACACCCATAACAAATTTTGAAACCACTGAGAACCCTATTTTTTCTTTCCTAAATTTAATTTATTACACCCAGTGTGGCCAGCCCATAAAAACATAATCAACCTTGAGGTAGTGAAGAAGTCCTAATTCATATCAGCTTACATGGCTGTGCCAAGCCTTTAACAAACACCAGAAGTGCAAAGCTGCCAGTAACTCTCTACTTTTCACTCACAAAAGTACGATAAATGCAGACGAGAGGTCAACAAAAGACACTTTGTTTTTGCCATTTTTCATTGACCTGTCACTTCTTTACCATGTCTACTACTATGAACAGAACTGTTTCCACATTGTCGGAAAATGACAGCTTTTTAAACTTAATGTAGTCTGTGTAGTCAATTTTGTTAAAAAAAAATACTTAAAATACCTGAGATTTAATCATACTATATTTTATACAAATATATTACCTCTACTTGTCATCTCAGGTTGACCCTGAAGTGTGACCACTGCACCAGAGCTGGTGCCAGGTTGACTCTGTCCACCTTATTGTGGAAAAATTGGAGGAAAAGGTTGTTGTTTTCAACCTCACATATGGGCAGGCATAATTTTCTAAATTGCCTAAATATCTGTTATCACAATCCTAACTACATCATGACAATATCTTTTTAGAAAAATCCTAATATTGTACATGATGTTGCCTTTTATGACTCATAGCTTGGGAAAGTGTTTTAGTTGTTATTGCTGTCGCTGCTGCTTGCCCTAACTGTATTTGTAGCTTCAACATTTAAAATAACAACATGGAGGGCTCCCTAAATGTACTGTACGTAAATTTGGATCTTACAGTGGATAATGCTGTCCTTTAGCATATTTTGAATGACGATATAGTGCTAACATTTGCTAGTAGTGAAACTGTGATACTAAAACTAATACCTGATGAGCTAAGTTAGCGAACACAAAGCTACAGTGTTTACAGATGAGACTGACCTGCACTTGAAGCCCTGAACTGGTCGTTAATTTTGCTACATTTTGCTGCTTCTTTTTGAATGGCGTTCCTCTTGCGTGTCCTTTCCGTCTCTGCTCTACCTGGCCGCTTCCTCTCCATCCTCGCTCTGTGCAGTGATAACTCTGTTCAAAACTGTTCTCCAGAGCTGAGGCCAGTGGTAGCGTAGCAAGTCAAGACAAACGGATTCATGATTTATTATTGATTTGAGCACATCGGACAAGCAATATTTTTAAAATAATAATGATTAAATAAATGAATAAAAAAAATTTTTAATAATAATTAAAGCAGAGTAGCGTGCCATATCAGTCATCAGGCCTCCAGGACTTCTCCCGGTGCTGCTGATGTCCAGTTCAGGCCTGATCGCCATTATTCAGAGCTAATGCTTTGCTGTTTCAGGAACTGTCTGTTCAGTCATTTCAGATCTTAGTGACAGTCCTGGAAGATCTGAATCCATATCAGCTTATAAACACAAATTGGCCTCTACATAGGTCTAGGATTTGTATTTTTGCCTGTATTTTTCTCTTATGTGTTTTCTACCAACTAGTTATTTTTGCCTCATCACACCACAGCTACCAATCTGAGAGGGTGAGGGTTAGCACAGGTTTCCACCAAGACACAAAGCCATCCACTGCATCTTTACGAAATGCTGCTTATGCAACATCTTGTAGATAAGCACAAAACCTTCTTCTTCCATATGAAATAGCAAACAGACATCAACTATTAGCTAATGTCACTCTGATTTAGAGGGAGAGCAGTATCCAAAATGCAGGACTAATTATATTCTCTTTGTCTCCAAGTCATGTATGGCTATAATATTGTCAGAATCCAAATTCAATAGGTTTACGATAGGTGCAACCTACACTAAGCCTCAGCAGAGATTTAATATTGCTACAAATGACTTATACCTATGCGCAAATATTAAACCTCACCACTGTTTCCCCATAGGTTTGGACCACCGTTCCTGATGAGAGAGGACAGGTCAGTGTCATGGGATCAGCTGCAGCAGAGCATCCTCAGTAAACTCTACTATCTGATGATCAGTGGAGCACAGCCACAGGTAAACAGCTCCCTTTAAATCTACCTTCGCTTTACTGACACAACCATGTGTTTGACACTGGCCTTTCAAAGCATTTCAAACATTCGATATCGGAGATATTCCGCTAAAATCTGTGAATGTCTGGCTAAAAAATTCTTTCCTCAGAAAGGTCCTGATAACTACTAGGACTGAATAATGGCAGCCTTTTAATGCTAAACCATTAATGATTAGTTAATGTGTGGCATTTCTGGTTACCACTTTTTAGTCGCACTATGACCAGACCAGACGAATCGGTTTTGAAATTGACATGGGGACAATAAAGTTCTCTGTCCAATCGACTTTGAACGTTCTGTTTTTGATGTTGATTTTTCTGCAAAGAAACCACGTCGTGAGTTCACTAGTGCTGTAGCTAGTCTCTGGTCAGTTTTTTTCATATGTTTATTAGTTCTGCTAAAGTGTTTTTTATATCAAATATTGCTGAAATACATTGCTGAGTCCACGTTCCACCAGTTCCCCCTGTTCTATATATCCATTTTGGCATGCATCCATTATATACATACTGTACGCTATATACACCAATCAGCCATCGCATTAAAAGCACCTACCTAATATTGTGTATGTCCCCCTTGTGCCACCAAAACAGCTCTGACCTGTCATAGCATGGATTTCACAAGACCTCTGAAGGTGTGCTGTGGTATCTGGCACCAAGACGTTTGCAGCAGATCCTTTAAATCCTGTAGGTTGTGAGGTGGGCCTCCATTGATCAGACTTGTTTATCCAGCACATCCTACAGACTCACAATCAGATTGAGATCTGGGGAATTTGGAGGCCAAGTCAACACCTTGAACTCTTTGTCATGTTCCTCAAACCATTCCTGAACAATTTTTGCAGTGTAGCATGGCGCATTATTCTGCTGAAAGAGGCCGCTGCCATTAGGGAATACCGTTGACATGGAGGGGTGTACTTGCTCTACAACAGTGTTTAGGTAGGTGGTACGTGTCAAAGTAAAATGTTTCCCAGCAGAACATTACCCAGAGCATCACACTGCCTCTTCCAGCTTGCCTTCTTCCCATAGTGCATCCTAGTGCCATCTCTTATCCAGTTGAGCAACACACATTAACCTGGCTATCCAAATAATATAAAAGAAAATGTGATTCATCAGACCAGGCCACCTTCTTCTACTGCTCCATTGCTTCATTCCCCACAGACATCAATGAGCCTTGGGTGCCCACGACCCTGTCGCCGGTTCACCGGTTGTCTTTCCTAGGACCACTTTTGGTAGGTACTCATCACTGCATACCAGGAACACCCCACAAGACCTGCCTTTTTGGAGATCTGACCCAGTCATTCAGCCATCAAAATTTGGCTCTTGTCAAAGTCACTCAGATCCTTACACTTGCCCATTTTTCCTGCTTCCAACACATCAACTTTGAAAACTGACTGTTCACTTGCTGCCTAATATATCCCACCCCTTTTGTCAGGTGCCAATGTAATGAGATAATCAGTGTTATTCAATTTGCCTGTCAGTGATTTTGATGGTATGACTGATAAGTGTATAATTATATTATACAGTCAGAATACAGACAGAAATACTTTCTTTCTCATGATATTTTCAGGTTCTCTCTGTCAGGAATTTAATCAAACACAAGAAATACTTAAAAGTATTTCTCACAACCGAATTCAGTCAAACAAAGTAGCTGGCGTGACTTTTTGGCACTCCATGAAATTAATTATGTCCTTGTCTTTATTTAATTTTTCCGTTCTGCTGGTGCCTTTTCAATTACCTTTCATCATGCAGCGAGTAGCACGCTTCATGTCACTCTGACAAGGTGCATGCCAATTAACACATCACTACCGGAAAAGTCAAAGACACTTGTAAATCACATCAGTGTTGTACACTGTTGGAGCCTAAGGAATTGCCTTAACTTTATCTCAGCATTATCATATACACTGAGATATCAGTTTATTAGGTACACACCCACCTTCACGCAGGTTATACTTTCCAACAAGTAATACGTCATGTGACTTTTTAGCATCAGTTAGTGTTCAATTGAGTGTTGGTATGCATAAAACCTTAGTGACTTTTAACATGGTTGTCATCCTTGGTGTTCCACACTCAACTGTTTAAAGAGTTTAACGTATGGGAAAAAAAATTCGGGTGGAAACAGCTTGTGGCATTTGTGACAACAAACAGAGAAAACACAACTAGGCAAATCTAAAGTGTCTAAAGTAAAATTGTGAATGTCATCGCAGAAGGTATCACTTATAGGACTTACTAATAGGACACAAACAAAATGTTTCCTCAGCTGAGAAAGGAAAGAGCATTTCCACTGGACACAAGGACATCAGGACTAGACTATTGAGGAGTTGGGCGGGTCAAATAAATCCAGGTTTCATTCTGATTGAATGATCAGAATTTGCCACAGACAGCATGAGTCTATCGAGACATTCTCTTTGGTGTGTATGGTATAGGGTGGTGGTGGCACTGTGATGGTGTGGGGAGTGTTTTCCTGGCGCACATTCCACTCCCCATACTCATTGAAGGATTTCTGAAAAGCAAGACATATGTAAATAGATTCTTGCTATTGAAAAGATTTTTGATGACTGAAAAGGTTTTTTAAACTCTGGCAACCCTGTCATTAACTGTCTGTATGCTGCTCCTCCCCAAAGCATGGGCAGCGTGATCCCTGGCCCAGTGGGACTTTATCAGTGTTTGTTGCAGTTCAGTTCATGCAGTAATAACTAGGACAATGAGATTTCATTGCTTCACTGTTCTCCACATCACCTTTCAAGCATATTTTTGGACCGTGTGGGAAGGGCCATGTTGGCTCAGGAGTTATTGGAAAGTTATGAGTTCAAATCCCAGCACCACCAATTGCTAGTCACTTTGGATAAAAGCAGCAGCCAAATGAATAATCGTACGATTCCTGCCCAGGTGAATTCATGCTAGGTAGGTCTAGGTAGGTATCTTTTTGTTCTATAGTACAGGCAAGCACTCTCCTGTCCACTAGAGTGCATTGTTTAGTTTCAGTCCTCTCTCACATTCAGTGTTCTTGAAAGATCCAACTAGATCTGAGAATATTTATAAAAATAACTTCATGAGTATAATTTTTTTTGTGGAACTGGATGGAAATGGTGTTTTTTCCTCTGTTATTAATTCAGTCGCGTTCTCAGGGAGTAGGCATGGTGTATACATGTGAACATTTGTGCATTTAACAGCTCATGTTAACCTACGTTACTATCGTACATGCAGTATAAAGTATACATACACTAAATGGTGTGTAACATGGAGACACGTGAAAAGGCACCTGCTAATTGCAGTATCTTATTTCAAACATGTGACTGAGCTGGGCTTTCTGTTTGAAAAAGTTTCTGACATACCTTGTTGGGTGTGGGTGTGGAAGTAAAAGTAATTATGTTTGACATTACAAACAAGACTGGTTTTATTTTGTCTAGCCCTATCTTACTACTAAAGCAAACTTAACTAGAAGCAAACATTTGCACTATTACAATTAAGTCATAATAAGAGTTTAATGGATATGCCATGGGATTGATTTACTGTAATGGACATAAGACTTGGTAGATGTGTAATTAGTATTTTGTTCTGGTATTTTCTCAAAAGTAGAGTTGATCTTTCTCTAAAGAGATATCGCAAAAGTAAAGAATAAAGTTAGTACCTCACAAAATGTCTTCTCTTGTACAGTACTTAAATATTTTGAATGTAAGAAGTCAGCTTTTTGTGATTGATGTGCCAATAATTCTAAAATAGTTTTAGCAACTTTTCTATCTGACTTATATAACATGTTCATAACCTAACATATTCAGACTTCATATAAAAACCACAATGAACTTTCTTTTACTTTCACCCAATCAGTTGTTACCCAGATGACGACGGGTTCCCTTCTGAGTCTGGTTCCTCTCAAGATTACTTCCTCATATCATCTTAGGGAGGTTTTCCTCGCCACCGGCTCGCTCAATACAGATAAATTCACACACTTAAAATCTCTATCCTGTGTTTATATGTTTCTGTAAAGCTGCTTTGAGACAATGTCCATTGTTAAAAGCGCTATACAAATAAAATTGAATTGAAAAATTGAATTGAATTACAGCAAAGTGTACTAAAGGCCACAATTTCCTACAGTTTGACTGTTTCATTATCCTGAGAGAGTATCGTATATGATTATGCAAGTTTTTTATGGGGCTGAGGTCCCACAGTGAATTTGAAGGCCACTCAAAAGTGTTCCAGTTTTTGTTTTTTTAACAACCTCTGGCATAATTCTTATGCATGAATCTTCTGTAGACTAATTAAAGTGGGAAATTTTTGCACAAATTGAAGTTCATACTTACTCAATAAGCTCACTTAATGAAATAATTAGTCACTGTCAACTCAAAATAGTTTCAATCCTGTCAGGATACTGCCATTGTCTTCAAATATGTTTTTTTGTTTGTTTGTTTGTTTGTTTTTTTTGGTTTGGTGATTTTGTAGGCCCGTCAAAGTGTCCCAATTTTCCCTTATGCCTGTAAAACCAGTCATCTGGACCCTACAGTTCTCATCCTGAAATGTGGTAGTGTCAGTGTTGTGTTTTGCCTTGACATGAAGCTCAGAAGTCAGCCTCTGTGTTTTGGCCAACAACTGACAACCTGGTTTTACGCAAAGTTATATTCATCTAAGTGTGCAACTTACTATTGGTGGATGCCACAAATGCCACAGCAAATTTCCATTGCTTCCATCATGACACCTTGGTTACACAGTGCATCTTCGTACTCCATAAGCAGTCAATGAACTCCCTCTGCTGGATGCTCTGAAAAATACATGCAGACAATAATGTAAACATATTGGATAAGGACCATTAACAGTGCAGTTCAAACGTGCTGGGTTTGATGTCCATCTCTCTCTCTCTTTTTTATTTTCGCCACTTAAGGGAACATAGGCTTCTCAGCCATATGTCTATATGCATGAGGCACACCAAATGTGCCAGTATCCTTGTACCAGCAGCCTTTCTGACACTATATTGCTCATATTTCAGTTTGAAATATCAGCGCTCCATAAAATAAATGAAACATTTCTGCATTTGTCCTTTTAAGCACTTTTTCATCATTCTTTCTAGTCTGTTTTTACACATACATGCTTTCCCAGCAGGAGACTTTTTTTATTTTATTTTTTTATCTCAGCCAGCAAAATGTAGAATTTTATTTAGAAAGGAGAGGAAGTCAATTTCATTGTTGGATGGAGTGGTGTTTCATTTTCAAGAGTTCAATAGATCCTCACAGAATGCAGAAGCACACAGGCAATTTTAAGAACAAGTAGAATATGAGACTTCAGACAGGGGTGGATTTAAATGCAGGTTTATCAAGGAAAACCAGGGCAAACAAATCAGAACAGAAAACCAGCACTCAGAAACGTAAAACAGGTCAGACGATCTATAAACAACTGCACTAGGTAATGACATACTCAGTGAACAGGCTGAACAAATCTGAAGCTCAGAAACGTCACTGACCAAAGCAAGAGCCAGACTTTAGAATGTGTTGGTGAGAGTCTGGGATCTTATGCAAGGAACACAGAGTGTGAGGTGGGAATACACTCTGGATGGGACCCCAGTCCAGCACAGTGCGCCATGCACACACTCATTCACACCTAGAATCAAAATAACATTGCCAGTCCACATGCTGGCATGTTTTTTTGGGTATTGGGAGGAAACTGGGGAACCTGGAAGAATCCACAAGGACACAGGGAGAAACTCTGCACAGACAGTAACCCAAGCTCAGGATCAAACCAGAATGAAACTGCCTGATGGTTGGGCTGGGATTTATGGACAAAATTTTATTTCAAGATAAGATTACAATATATACCACAGATTATTATGTTTTCTCTGAAATGATGCAAAAATGATCAATACAAAATAACTGCATACATTCATGACTGGTCTGTGGGGATATCTTACAAATGACCATGTTACAAACAACAGAATTACGGTGTTGAGGTGTTGTGGGGAGTTTTGCTGCTAGCTCCGACCTCAGTGACGTAAATCGGCTGCCGAAAAGTGACTTTTGCGACACTGGCGGTGTAGACAGTATAAAAAAATATCTAGCAAAACACATTTTTTCTATTGTCCTTTCTATTTCTATTGTCCTGTATCACCCAGCCCTATTTGTTGGCTACACTTCAAGGCACAAGAACAGCTTTCATGCACCTTGGCATAGATTCTACACATCTCTGAAACTGTACTAGAAGGATGAACACCATTCTTCCAAAGGACATTCCCTCAACTGATGTTTTGATTTGTATTGTGGTAGCGCGCTCACATCAATGAACATATTTACCATTCAGAGAGAAAAACATTCAGTAAGCACCCGTGCCCTGTGCATGGAGGCAGGGTCAACCTGGACGAGACAACTCCCATCAGGATGGAAACGTTTCATCATAAGATAATGGTTTTCAGTCAGAATAGCTTTATATTGATTTGCACTGAGAATTCTCTCTAAGGGGACAAGTGAACCCAAGCCATGGCAGTAAAATGTCTCCCACAGCATCACGGAGCCCATCTGTATGCAACGGTCAGTGCAATTTATATAATTTTACGGTTATTTATTAAGGGACTTTTTCTTGTCTATTGTGTTGCAGAATAACAGAGTCCTGTTTAAGATACGTGTTGTTGGGGGATCAGTGTCCTGTAGCTACTTGAATCCGCAGGATGGACGTCCGCTTTACCATCCCGCGGTAGACAGGTAAGAGGGTGCTCTCTTATGTTAATGATTTATGGGAGATTATTGTTTGGAGATATATATATATATATATATATATATATATATATATATATATATATATATATATATATATATATATATATATATATACACATATATATATATAATATTTATATATCTCATTAGAATGGAGATACAGAATAGAGTTTTGTGATCAGTAAGTGGCTTGAATGAACATATCTTTTTAAACATTTTTTTATATTTGACAAAGATGCCTACTGAATGTGCATCAGAGTCTATTTTACTCATTTTCTATGTATTTTACACAACCCCATGTATTGCAATACACACAGAGAAAGTTAATGCTGTAAACGTTTGCTGTATCCCATGAGAGGTCGTTCATTTGCAATTCCTCCACACACTGACCTACCTGGTAGCTGTGTACAGGAATTAGCAAGTGGTTGTCTTTTACCTGAGAATTAAAAAGGAAAAGAAAAAAACCTACAGCATACTGACAGCTAGTAATGAAAAGCTACTGATTGTTCCCTCTACATTCAGATCATGAACAAAGCCATGCAGTTTAGAAAAGACCTTAATAATATGTTTAGATTGTGTTCTTTAGGAGCTCAGTGCCTTAAGTAATAAGCAAAGTCAAAGGTGCATTCAAAGAGCTGAGCTGGACTTGGGCCAGTTCTTTATTTACTGCTACAAGGTCCAAGGTCATTCTTTCCATTCACAGTAGACCTGTTGACACACTTTTTGTTGTTTTGCATCTTTACGGAGAGAGTAGGTCAGATGAGTTCAAATCTGTGGACTGCCAAAGAGTCAGTTCTGAGCCCTTGAGAAAGACCCTTGATATATATATTTTTTTTAAAAAGTGTCTGTCTATTAAATACTAATAGTGTAATAATAATAATAATAAAAATAAATTATCATCACTGTTAACAAGGTTTAACATCAGTGGTTGCTCATGGTGAAAACCTTCCAGCAGGATGTAATTTGTTATATACTATTATGGGCATCATCAGTCAATGAAGGACAATCGTGTTTTACATAAAATGTAACAAATATGTTAATTGTTGTAAATGAATCTTTCATGAGAACTGAATAAAACCTCTGGTATATGGTAGAAGGCAAATGTTTTCTTTGATCATTTTCTACTTTTGGCATAAAGTACCAAATTCTGGCGTAGTTAAATTAATAACCGATCATTTAGAAAATGAATACAGCAGTCTAATTATATATTATCATCCCAACCACCAGATACCATGCTCTTCTGGAAATAGAAGGCACACATCTTCAGCATTGTGGTTTTGTCTAAATGCTTTAAGAGGGTAATTTAATAGCATAGTACATTTCCAGACCAACAGCATGGTTCTTATTTTCAGCATAGTCATCATTTTGGTATAAAATGACATCATACATAATATTGAGTTATAACAGCATGTATTGTATAATATAATATCAGGGGCTCTAATAATCACTAAGTTCCTCTCCATTTTTATAGTTGTTTTTTTTTTTTTAATAAAGAAAGTAAGTGATGAAGATGTGTAATCCCAGATCTTGATTGTCTTCAGTGATGGGCTTCATTCGTCATCTTTTCACAACGATGTAAAATCGTAAATAATGTATACTCTGACGAGGAGAAATGACGCTTTGGTTTGGCTGAAGGTTTGACTCCTCTTGCCTGCTGTTTTTTGGCCATATCGGCACAGGAATCTGAGAATCAGAGCAAGAGCCTCTTCAAAACTGGCTCGTGAAAGATCTCCAGCAGGGATGCATATGGCAGGCATGCTGAAGATTTGCTAGTTGCTTTTTAAAGGACACTGAACAAAGCAGGATGAATCATTGCTCAGTATTATCAAGTTAGTTTATTTGTATTTTTGAGACTCACAGCCAAATCCTTTTTTTCCCCCTTTTTTTGACATTCTACACAAGAGCATTAACTCTTAGTCATGTTACATAGATTATAATGAAATTGGACTAATTGGCCTACAGTCTCCAGGACCTAAAGAATGATGTCTAATTGTTGTTGTTAGGTGGCAAAGATTGCTGCAGTTGCGGGTAATGCTTTTATTAAATTTGGCAAACAACAAACAAATCTGAGAACACTTAAATTTGGGAATAGGTCAGGCAATTCACAAACAGCATACTAGAGTCAAACGCAAAATCACAACAACAAAAAACCCAGAAAAAAAGCCCAGATCAGAAACCATGAAAACTGATACAAAGGCTTGGTAAAGCACATGCAAAATCACAGCACTGAGAAGATACTTCACAATGAGTGAATGTATGGAGGGTGTGAAAAGTCCAAAAAACATTTAAAACCATACTTCTAAATAGACTGTATCCATGCATTTTATTTATTGCATCTGAGGAATAATTGCATAAAAAAAAAAAGTGAAAATTGGACAAAAAGTTGGATTCATCATAAAACTTGCATCGGATGTTTGCAGGACTACCAGACTGATAAAATACCAAACTTTTTAGCTATCTAACACGAGACTAGGTTAGACTAGTGTCGCTGACCACGGGGAAGCACAACTATCATTGTATGGGTTTAGCTGCTACAGTGTTCATGTAACTTGGAACCTATGTAGCCATTTACACACCTGGCACACCTGATATCCTTGCTCAGCATGAGAGGATGTTAGTGTTTCACTTTCAACCCCTTTACTGGTAAAATGTGTGTGTATGAATCTGTGTATATCACTTTCTCCCTCACACTAACTGACTGTGTGAGCTAGTATTTGAGATCTGTCAGCCAATAAGACAGGAGTATTTCCACGTATTTTCCTGTAAGCCCTGTCTGATTGGTATTGCCTCCGTTCACTGAAGATAAAATACAGCACTCAAAATTACAAACTGCCATCTTCTTTTACTGACATTCAGTTACGTAGTGACAAACCACTCCAAGTGGAGAATTCTTCTGGGCTAAAGTAAATGTCTGTGGGGATACAGCCCTGAAAGCCCAGACCAGGTTACACCCCTGGAGTGTGCTTATATAGGTGAATGGTAATTGAGTCCAGGTGTGTGTGATCAGTAATGTGGTGACTGTGAAGATGACACTGGGTGTTGTAGTCCTTGGCAGGCATGTTTTGTATATTTGTAGGCCGTGGTGTGTTCTCGGAGATAACAATTATTACTACTAATAGTATGATAGTATTAACTAATAATACAAAAGTATAATACTAATTACATATTATCAGTGTTATTGTTGCTGCTGTTCATTTTTCTTATGGAAGTATTAATAGTCGTTAGCATTATGTGTGGAAAGATATGAAAAATTCACTACAATGATACAAGTCCTGTATGTAGTACTAACTAATGTTTTCCTCTGTTTGCTCAGAGCTCTAAAGCTGTGTGGTTCTGGTGGTCCTCCACATGTGAAGCTGATTGTGGAGTGGGAACACAGAATAAAAGACTGGTGAGTCAGTCCATTATCGTCTATTCATCTAATCACTTTATGGCAAAAAAAAAAATGAAGGAGAGTGCACAGTCACATTAGGACTGTTTTAAGTAATGTATTCAGTTGTTCCACTGTGACGCACATTGAGAAAACAATTAGATACAAAGTGGGGCAAGATTGAATTCTTTAATATGCTGATCTTGTTCATCGTGAATATGAATACATGAACAGACTGTTAGTGAATGTCAGTATTAGTAACATAATGTTATGAAAATACAACTGCTTTACTGGAACATGAGGATAAAATGAGTATTGTGTGTGTGTGTGTGTGTGTGTGTGTGTGTGTGTGTGTGTGTGTGTGTGTGTGTGTGTGTGTAGTCTCTTTGGTAACATCCAGGAGGAGGTGGTGAAGGATTGTGAGAGTGTACGTGCCCAGCAGCAGCAGCATGTTCAGCAACATAGCTGCACACTGGACGAATGCTTTCAACTTTATACTAAAGAGGAGCAGGTAACACACACAGTCCACAATTCAGCAGCTTTTCTCTTGGAGATCTTAACAGACCCTTTGGAGTCAGGTTCCAGCTACATAACACAACTAAAAATGTCTAAACGTGTTTAGAATTCAGTAACAGGATGATATGCGCATAGACTCTTGTGAAGAGTCATTTAAGATGCAAAGGAAATAGAAGTTGTTACAACATAAAAAAGTTTGTTCAATAGGCAAAGGACGACTACAAATGCAGAAGTGAAACTAAACCTGAAGATAAGAAACAAAAGATGAACTTTAGATAAGAAGAATGTACTAGTCACACGAGAGTGACTATAGAGAATAGAGAAAGAACATGATACAGTGTCAGAATGAAGGTGTGACCAAATACAACTAAACCAAAATCATAAGCAACTAAACAATTACATCACAAGATTTAGAGTGTGACCACTTTATGCTGACTTCTAGAGATAAAGGTACAGAGGGATTTGTATGAAGCTGTGTCTGCAGCTGAGTATTTGCTTCAGAAACACCAGCTTTCCTATCAGCTCATCTCACTATGGAAAGAGTTTTCACTTTTGAGGACGAGTGACTCAGTGCTTAAGGCTCCAGGCTACTGGATAGAAGGATGTGAATTCAAATACCAGCTCCTCGAAGATACCAATGTTGGGCTCTTGTGCAAGGCCTTTCCTCGCTGTGTTCTATGGTCTGCGTCATGGCTGATTTTATTGTACTAATATGTGTGTGTGTGTGTGTATATGTATGTGTGTGTATGTATGTGTGTGTGTATGTATATATATATATATATATATATATATATATATATATATATATATATATATAAAATGTGTATGCACATTTATACACACACAAACACAGATACATACATATACATACATACACACACACACACACACACACACACATATATATATATATATATATATATATATATATATATATATATATATATATATATATATATATATATATATATATACACATACATATATAATTATACTGCCCATTATATTGCGCCCTGTGCATGCAGCTAGCTCCAGACGACGCATGGAAGTGTCCTCACTGCAAGCAGCTGCAGCAAGGCATGGTTCAGATGAGTCTGTGGACACTCCCAGACATCCTCATCCTCCACCTCAAGCGTTTCAGGCAGGTGGGCGAGCGACGAAACAAGCTCTCCACTCTCGTACGCTTCCCGCTCACAGCCCTGGACATGGCACCCCATATGGTCAAGAGGAGTAACTGCACCCGCCTGCCTTCCGCATGGAAACAGCAGCTTCATCAAAGGACTGAAACAGGCCAACATCCTGAGGACTTCCTGTATGACCTATACGCGGTGTGTAACCATCATGGAGGCATGCACGGAGGTCACTACACAGGTTTGTGGACTGATAAATCACCTGGGATTAAATCAGTATATACTGTATACGGTGAATTGCCTAGCACATTTATTAGAAAGTGTCTTTGTTGAGAAATGTGGATTTGTGGTAATTGAGTTAGAGTGTGTCAGCAGGCAAAGGTGTATGCATGAGAGTATACTGCCGGTAATCTCAGTCTTTCTGTTGTTTCAGCATACTGCAGGAATTCAGTGGATGGCCAGTGGTATGGTTACGATGATAGCAGCGTAGAGCTGGTGCCTGAGGGTGAAGTGTGTACCCGCGAGGCATATATCCTCTTTTACCAGAGACGCAACAGCATTCCTGCATGGTCAGCCAGCTGCTCGCTCCGAGGTCAGACTTCATCTCCATCGTCACTATATTGTAGAAAGATTCGATCGTTCAAATCGATGGTCGCTGTATTTGTGTTTTTATTTTTCAGGTTGGTACTCTGACCACAAATGAGTTTGATTATACAAGCACACCAAAGAATAAATTGATGACTAAAGAAATTGTTGGTTGAATATGCGCAAGCTCATGTCACTATTTGCTTGAACAGTACACAATTCTGATGAATAAGGATTGATGTGTTTTATGGAAATTGAAGAGTATGGCAATGAATAAGTTATACCAAGCTGGATCTATCTACAGTTATGATTGATACGTCTGTTGGGGTTGAACATACCATTGAAAATGATATATCACTGGAAGCTAAATGTGACATTGTTTGAGTCAGTTCAAGTGAACTGTTATCTTTAAATATGAAAAATAAAACATAGTTACATGACAAGCTGAGACACAGCACTTTTATCAATGAAGATGAAAGTCCACTAGCACCTGGAGCTATTATTATTAGCAGACTTCCTTGTTCCTTGTTTTTTTTTCTGTTGTTAGTGATGAGAACTGACATGATCTCTTCTTCCACAGGCTCTACAAGCTCCTCCGTGTCTAATCACTGGCTCGTCCGTTTGACGTCTATTTCAGAAGAAAGCCAAACCTCGAGTCCCACGACCAAGACCTCCTCAGCTCCTGAACCTCAAACGCCAACTTCCCCTGTTTTCTATGAGCAGCCAAAAGGAGATGCTGGTACATTATTTCTTAACAAGCACCGATGTGGTAGATGGTACCGGGCAACTGGAGTATCCTGGTCACGTTATTTATTGCTTTTCTTTATATAATATTGAAGATTTTATAATATGGTTTTATGATTTACTGTTTTGTTGTTTCTGCTAGCAAAAATGTAACATTTATCATAGCTTGGGCAGTTTTGACAAATGTCTTCATTCAGAGCATTATCAGTGGTTTTCAGTTAATCTGAGAATCACTACGGATCCTAATTTTGTTCTTCATTCTCCACCCATAGATGGATTTGGGTCGAGACCATTTGTCCGTGGCACCCAAGGCCGTAGCGTAAGCCTGCGTTCACCCACCAAGAACAAGGAGAACCTGGCCAAAGTGCTTCCTCTACGCTGGTCTTTTGGTTCCAAGGACCGCAAGAAAGTCACCTCTGTCCCTCAGACCACACCACTGCAGTCTGGAGAACTGGTGGAGTACCTGGAATCCGGACGGAGGCCACGGTGCACCAAGGAGCCCATAGTGAGCCTGGTGGCTAGTCCTGCTCAAAGTAAAGCCCAGCTTCCTGTGGAAGACTCGCTCAGCTCGCCTAGTGGCAGCAGCGGCTTTAGTGGAGCGGAGCGTGGAAGTTGTCGTGAGCCAGACTCGCCTCGAGTACCTGAAGGCCAGAGCAGACCAGCTTCAGACAGAGGCACTACTAAGGGCAGAGATGAAGGTTTACTAACCAGGAGGACATCAAAGAGGAGACAGGAGCAACACGGAAAGAATCAAGACGGTCAGTCCCGTCGCGAATCCGCTTCTGGGCATCAGCCTGGGACTAGCACAGCTCAAAGTTTTGCGAACAGCACAAGTGAAAGCAAAAATTCCACATTAAAGCAACACTGGAACCAGCCAGCTGGAGCTACCAGGACTTTGTGCAGTCAAAACCAGCAAGATGATGTTGCAGGGAGCAGGAAAGAGGAGACTCACGACATCCCAGCATTCCTTATGCCAGGCAATGTTAAGAAGGACAACCAGTCAAAGGACGTACGTGCCAAAGAAGCAGGTCAAGGAAGAACGCTAACAAATAAGAGCTCAAACAAGCTGTCCGTGTCCAACGGCACTCCAAATGGACTGGTAGCAGAGGCGAAAAAAGGCAATGGCACCCACAGGAGCAGCAGTGCACGGTACTACAACAAGACTCTGATCAATGGAAGGGAAACCCACAGTGGTGGTGGTGGTGGTGGGGATATTAAGCGTGCGCTGAGCTCTTCCAGCCTTCAAAGCAGACTGGATCTGAATCTGAGGAGGACGGTGTCCCTCCAGAGGAACGGGTTGCTGGTTCCTCCTCAGAAGGGACACACTGCTGATAAACCGTCCTACAACACATTGCAGAGGAACAAATATAGCACCACTTCACTAGGCAGACAGAGACCAGTGCCCGAGTCCTGCTTCTGATATCAGGAAAGCTGAAGCATGTGAGTGTCTGGTTTAGGTGAAAAATCATTCCAGTCTGAGTGCCTCCCCTGAAGAGAAGATATTTAGGGTACTTTCACAAAGGCTCCAGTTGAAGGCAAAAAAAAACCAGATACAATATTTTTACTAAGAACAAAAAAAAAACCGAAATAGCGTTTTTAAACAACTCGTTTTAAATTCTGTAACAAGACCAGTTAATAATGTGATTCGTTTTATAGAGCCCACAAATGAACAAGAATTTTAACTAGCTTATTATTTATGTTATCTTCAGACTTTCACATAGCTTTTAGGTTAACATACTGTCACATGTTTGTATTCAGCGTATCATCTCTGTGCTGTGGCTCTAGACACGAAAAGTAATGGAAACGTGAAAAAAATCACACAATATGCAGTGTAAGGAATGAAAACACAACAGGACGTGCCATCATAGCAAACTAATCGACAATGTAGAATGCTGTTGGCTTCTAAGAGTTTTATTTATCTTATACCACAGCAATTTTCCAACATTACAATTCTTTATTTATTACAGAAAAACGCGTCATACTTTTTAACAGTTTTATATTAAATCATTATATTTACTGTTGTGGAACATCCACAAAAATGAGTTCATTCCTGTTATCACTTACACAAATGGCAGCTATAAATCGTCGTTCCCACACGTTATCTCGAAATGAATAAGCTTGTTAAAGAGAAAGCGTACAGAGCAAAGACTTTCCCACTGCACGTCGGACTGTTACACGGTGCTGACACTGGAGACTCCTTCCATAAATCTTTATTAGCATCTACTGTACGTCCCCTGGAATGAGCTGTTATTATAAGAACGATAACGTATTCGAACAAGCGCATTCATATAAACCTGTGATCTGCCGTGCAGTCAGCACTACTGTCAGAGCCATGCTGTTAAAGAATATTAATCAATATCTTCTGAACAATCAGAATCCATAACTCAAGATATAATGTGAGCCAATCAGGAGGGTTAATAACCGCAGCTAATGACAGAAATGTCTCAAATCACATGAAATCAAATGTGATTGCAGCCTTTTGGGTAACTTTGATGTGCAGCTTTGTTATCAAAACTAAGAAATCCTAATTATTTTTGAATCCTCCCCCCGTTTATTTTTATCCAGAATAATGGTCACCGGTAGGTTTGCGACACCATACAAACCAGGACCCTGGAACTGTACGTTTCTATGTGACGCTTCTGTGATTTTCAGATATTCATCCATAAGGTCTTGACTAAATAAGATACAACTGAGATTTAACCTTTTTTTTTTTTGTATGTTTAAGGAATATTTTGCTGTAATATTTCTCACATAGTATATTCAGTGTCATGTAAATAACATCTTTATAATATTAACTCGTTTTTGCCAAAAAGCTCAGCTAGAACCTTATATTCATAAGGTTTATAATGTCAGTCAAGAGGTAGACCTACAGATTTCGCAGGGATCTGGTGCTTCAAAAAAAACAACAGCCGCCAAATTTCATTATATGTGTGTAATACAAACAAAACTACAGGTGTAATAACTTTAGAAAGCCAACATTATATTTTATGTAAAACATTGAGATGCATCGGTACAGATACTGGGATCAATTATCAGAATAATACCACGGTCATTTATTTATACTCGTACAAATGCTCCGATACCAGTGTCTGATACTGCGTGCTACTGTGTGACGTATGTTGCAGTGTATGTTGCAGTGCTACTGAACAGACGACACGAAATGACACTGAATGACCATCTTGTGAATACTGTATATGTGAAATTATCAAGAGTACAACAGAATCTTCCTGCGATACAAGTAGCCTGATAAAACATCTTGTGGCGTTTAAGCAGTATCTCTAATAGAGAGCGCGAGAACGGCCAACCTGGCAGTACCAGCAAGTGCCGTCATTAAAAAGCGGCTGTAAATCGTGCACACAACGGTGTATCCTTGCGTGTGAAGTGAGCATGTAGAGAAACCGTTGCACCTGAGCGCACTTCAGTTCTGCGAGCACTGAGACACGCACACTTTCTTTCGTCTAGTTCTCCAGGATCGACACTCGCTTGTGGCTCAGCACTTTGCACTTTTAATGACCGCACTTGTTGATACCGCTCTGCATGCTCAAGCCAGCTGTTCTCATGCTCTCTATTAAGCATACCATTTTAACACCATTATACACTTTATGACCAAAAGTATGTGGACACCTGACCGTCACACCCATACTGCATGTGGGGTTCTTCCCCAAACTGTTGCTACAAAGTTGGAAGCACAGAATTGTGTAGGGTGTCGTTGTATGCTGTAGCTTTATAATTTCCCTTCACTGGAACTGGAAGAGGCTCAGACACGTTCCAGCATGACAGTGCCCCTGTGCACAAATCGAGCTCCATGAACACATTGTTTGGCAAGGTTGGTGTGGAGGAACTCGAGTGGCCTGCACAGAGCCCTGACCTCAACACCACTGAACACCACTGGGAGGAACTGGAAAGCCAAATGTGCCCCAAGCCTCCTTACCTGACTTACCACTAATGTTTCTGAATAACCCACGCTCCTGTGGGGGAGGGGGGGGGTCATTAAAGTGCATGTTCGGGGGTACTGAATTTATTCAGTTCTGTTTGTTTTGGTTGCTGCTTCAACATTAAACTCAGCACTAGCAGTTCATTGGTAGCAGGAACCAACACAAACAAAACTGTACAATAAATTGTTCAGTGATGCCTCTGCTTGATCAATACTAAGTAAGTTATTCATTTTGTTATCAGTATCGGTATCAAGAAGTACCACGAACATGCACTTGTTCTTGATTGGGGGATGGGGGGGGGATCAGTGTGTCCCTAGTAAAACGGAAGCATTACAATATTTGTTCCGCTCTGATTTATTTGTTTTAAATTGCACTTTAGCTTTGATTTTCACGTATATCCGTGTATATCGTGTATATCTTGATCTATTTCTTATAGCATTTGTAACCTGAAAAAGCATGTGAGGAACTGACCGCCCCTTTCACAAAACATTTTCTGGTACTGTCTGTATACATGGTTTCAGACAAGCAAGGATTTGGAATATGCTTCTTTGTCAAGCAGACCCTAAAATATTTCGTCTTTTTTTTTTTTTTTTTTTTTTTTTTTTTTTTTTTTTTTTTTTTTTTAATGCTTTGGGGAACTGCACAATGGAAATGAATGCAGGAGTCATGGTGTGCTCTGCATTTTTTAGGTAATATTTTCTGGTTTTAAATCAAATATCCACTCAGTTTTTTTTTTTTGGTTTGTTTGTTTGGTTTTTCCAGAGCACAGCACTAGTTACTTTCCTAATGTACACTAGTTGGATCAACAAGCACTTGGTTTGTTCCTTGTGAAATGTACCATATGTGAGATACGTATGCCAGAGAAGCTAAGTATGCAATTAAATCTATGTTTATGCAATTAAATGCAGCAGAACAGATCAATTCTTATAAAAACAGAAACAGCAGTCAGTGTCTATTGGCAAAACAGCTCAAACTTTGATTGTGATATTATTTAAGTGCCTTTTTCTAGTGTTCATGAAGGAGCACTGGTATAAATGTTTTCTATATAGACACATGCACACTCACAAATGTGTTCTAGACGGAGTGCACGATTGCATATGATTCATCACTATAGTTATTACACAGATTGAAGATTATGGCACCATATACAGACCACACACACACAAACACACACACACTGTTCACATCACCTGCATCATCTCTCTTGTTCCAATCCAGATGCAGTTAGAAAGAGAAGCAGGTGCAGTTAATGTATGAATCAACTTTTTTACTTTTTTGTCCTTTATTCTGTCTCTCTTGTCAACATAGCAAAGATCTCAGAGTTTCCTAAAAGCATTACACACGTTCAAATAGCAACATCACATCGAACACTCCAGATAAGACTATTTTTTGTTTTTTGGGAAATTGGGCCTTTGTTCACTACATTAAGTTCATACAAGCTGTAGATCTGTTATAATATTGATAATATTACTATTGACAAAATGGCTGGTGTGCATTTTTTCACATTGTTTGAATTCAGCAGCAATATGTAGATATATAGTGAGAGAAATTGCACTTATCATGTAGCCAGGAAGTCAGACGACAACTCTTTTCGTTTATTTTTATTTTTATCTGAGAGATTGATGTCAAGCTTTAGCCCTATCTGTCCTGAAAAGCTAAGGGTTGTTATAGTGAGTGGCACTGAACAGGAACCAAAATATATTTAACTTTATTATTATTTTTTTCATTGATGGATTCATTACTGTTCAAGCAACTGTATCTATTTCCATACAGACTTCCTTCTGTACAGGCGTTCCAAGGAGTTTAGGCTTGTCCAAAGATGAAGTAGATAAGTGACAGGTGTTAGTAGATTATTTTATTTATAGTGATCCAGTGGAGAAGTACCCTCATTTAGCACACACCAGGTTTTTTTTTTTCTTCTCTCATCCCACAACCTGATGAAGGATTTATATACTTATATAATTAATGCAATCACTTAGCTCGCCATACATTATTACATTATTTAAGCTACAATAGTACCATTTTTAGTCTAGTTCATTAGATTTCTGGGCATCTGGAATTTCAGTCAAACCAGTGAAAGCAGAACAGTTTCTGTTCAAGTGACCAGACGGCTGAGAGTTCGAATCCAAGTACTGTTAGCCACTGCTGAGCCATTGAGTGAGACTCTTAACTGAATTCTGCCTTACTTCTGTCACTTTGGATCCAAGCGTCTGCCAGATGAGTAACTGTAAATGTAGGCATATACAGTATACTTGTCACCCAGCTCCCTGGTTAAATGAATTCTGGTTTTAGGACTACAAAAAACTGCATCTAGCATTTCCCATTTCAGATCAGTAACTATGATGAGAATGAATTATGTTTTGCATTTGAAGTACTATAATGAAGGAACATTGTTGCTGTTAAGGGTTAACGGTTGTGGATATATTTTTATGCAAACTTTTGTATTGGAAAACTTTTTAACTACTCTGTAATTAATGTAAATATAGCTGTACAATTGTGTAATGAATCGTTTTGCTCAAGATACTGATTAAATGGCAAAAGACAGGAATGAAACAGATGTAATCGACACACTGGAAAGAAATCTTATACATGTTTGTACCGTCACTTTATATAGCATATTGTACTTTATTTTTAATATAGCAAATTAAACACTCTATTTGTCACTGTAATGTGTAGACAGTGCCTTTGTGTGTTTCAAAGTTCTTTCTTTCTGAGTGTAACAAGTTACACTCCTGTTCCTAAAACATGCCCAAGATGAGCAGTTTTATCTGCATTCATCTTCTAAGCTGCTCTTTTCTGCTTGCACTCTGTTTACAGTTGTGCTCATAAATTTACATACCCCTTGCAGAATCTGAAAAATTTTAATAACGATACAAAATGAAGGGATCATTAAAATTTTTATTTAGTACTGCCCTGAATAAGCTATTTCACATACAGTAACAGATGTTTTACATATAGTTCACATGACACAATAATACCTGAATTTACACAAATGAACCAGTTCAAAAGTTTACACACCCTTGATTCTTAATACTGTGCGTTGTTACCTGGATGATCCACGACTGTTTTTTTTTTGTTTGTTTGTTTGTTTTTGTTTTTATTTGATAGTTGTTCATAAGTCCCTTGTTTGTCCTGAGCAGTTAAACTGAAAAATCCTCCTGGTCCTGCATATTATTTGCTTTTCCAGCCTCTTCTGCATAATTGACCCCTTTCCAACAGTGGCTATATGATGTTGAGCTCCATCTTTTCACTCTGAGGACAACTGAGGGTTTTGTACACAACTGTTGCAAAAGGTGCAAACATTCACTGATGCTCAAGAAAGCAGCATGATACATTAAGAGCTGGGGGGTGTAAACTTTTGAAAAAGAAAAAAGATAATACACAATCACCCATTCACTGTTGCATGATAAACCCCGACAGGGGTTGGACGCGTCAACATTTTATTCAGTAAATATATTTCCAAATGAGGCTATTCACATGAAATATTCACCAGACATCAGTATTAACTCAAGAAATCTGGAAATATAAGGAATTTGCACCATTAAATTCCATAAATAAAGCCATGTGTAATAAAGTCCAATGACACAGGAAAAAAGCATTGAACACACTAAGAAAAAGCAGTTCTCCAAGGCAAGGAACCAGCTGAAATCTGTAAGTAATTATACCCCCTATCTGTGCAAATTAATATCAGCTGGGTTAGTAAATCAATGGTCTGTAAAAAGACTTTTCGTTACCAAGGTGTCACACAAGAACTATCTCATGATGGGTAAAAGCAAAGAGCACTCCCAAGACCTTCACAACCTTATTGTTGTGAAACATACCGGTGCAATCAGATACAGATGAATCCTCCAGTAATCCAAACTTCTGAATCCTCCAGTAAGCGCCATTGGGGCCATTATCCCCAAGTAAAAGCAACATCACTCCATCATCAACCAGCCACGCACTGGAGCTCCTCGCAAGATTTCTGACCAGGGAGTCAGAATAATAGTCCGAAGAGTAGCCCAAGAGCCCAGGACCATTCAGAAAGGGCTCCAGAAACACTTGGGGGAGCAGGTGCCATCATCACAAAGAAAACAATAGGCTAAAGAAAAGGCATATCGAAGCTCGTTTAAAGTTTGCTACAAATCATTTGGACAAGCCTATGAAAGACTGAGAGAGTGTAGTCTGGTCAGACGAGAACAAAATTGAACTTTTTGGCTGTCATACTACACACCATGTTTGGAGAAGAAATGGCACTGCACATCACCCTAAAAACACTACACCAACAGTCAAGTTTGGAGGTAGAAGCATCATGGTGTGGAGCTGTTTTTCCATCGCATGGTACTGGCAGACTTCATATAATTGAAGGAACAATGAACGGAGCCCTTTACCAGAAGATTCTTGAGAAGAATCTGCTGCCATCCACCAGGATGATGAAGATGAGATGTGTGTGGACCTTCCAGCAGGACAACGATCCAAAGCATACAGCAAAGGAAACTCTCAATTGGTTTCAGAGAAAATAAATCAAGGTGTTAGAATGGCCCAGTCAATCACCTGACTTGAATCCAATTGAACAAGATTAAAGACAGTGTGTTTAGAAGAATGGGCCAAAATCCCACCTGAATACTGCGGCCTATTAATTTCTTCATACAGGAAGTGTCTTGAAGCCGTCATTACAAACAAAGGCTTCTCCATTAAGCATTAAATAAATTTCAGTTAGCGTGTTCAATACTTTTTTCCTGTGTCATTCCGCTTTATTACACATAACTTCATTTATGGACTTTAATGTTTTTTTTATTTTTATTCTTTATATTTTCGGATTTCTTGAGTTAATACTGATGTCTGGTGAAATTTTCATGTGAATAGCCTCATTGGAAATGTATTTGTTAAAAAAAACGTCCAATACTTATTTCCCCCACTGTATATGGGGGGGGAAATGAAAAATAACTCAATTAATTGAATTTATTCAAGTCAAAAACTTTAAACATCACTGAATCAACATCAATACATTAGGTTACAGCAACAAAAGATCAGGTTGAAATAGTACCTTAAGGTAAAGTTTGCAGCTTACTACCTTTTAATAGTGTATTTTTTTTTTCCATAGTGCGCATTTTTGTCACTGAATGTTTTATTAAAGTGAATGGTGAGTGTATATAAAACCCTGTGTGTATTACAGGAACTCATAAACTTTGTGAGCTTGTTGCACTACTGAACTAGAATATGTCCTTCCTTCCATGCAGTAATGGTGTTTTTTAACAAATTTGCCCCATTCAGTTTGACCATTAAATTATACTAAACAATCCATGATGAAGCTGGGCGTTTTTTTTTCTTGGTTGGTTTGCTTTAATTCCACAGAGACTTGTGCCACTTGCACTGGCTGTTAGCTAACATGCTCGAACACAGACACACATGCAAACCCAAAGGCGTGTATTTGCAAAGTTGTCAAGGACCTTCAAAGCATTTGTTGAAACCGCCCCATTGAAATCTTCAAATCTTTTAAATTGTTCCCCTGCACAAACTGCCCTAGGGTTTATTTTACATCTTTGATACTTAACTCTTAAAATAAATACATAAATTACCTTAAGTAGAAAGACTTCTCTATAAATACAAGTGATAAAGACTTGATGCCTGGATTACAGTCCTAAGAATGCAAAATCCAAATGAACTCTTAATGACAGTTCTACACAAAGTGCTGATTAGCACTGAATGGTGCATTCTAAGTGATAAAATTATGCTTTCACCCAGGCTGTGTTTTACAAAAACAAGCAACTGTGCATGCAGTGTGCTCCTTGGGTGTGTGTGTGTGTACAGTCTCTGAAAATGAGGTATGGACATTTCAATGCAGCTGTTTTTCAGACTATAGCCTTCCAAAGTTTTAGGCTTTTTCAAAACGAAAATAAATAAATAAACCAAATTCATAGTGAACATCCATAACATGAGTCAGAATCCATGCAGTCAGGTTTAATATGGGCAAATTCATAGTGATAAACCAGAAAGCATGCTGGAATTAAAATCGCAAGAGAACACAGTACTCTGCAAAAACTAGGAATTGCAGGAGGAAAAACTAGGAGGAAAGCAAAATGTCTGAACCAAGGAAGACACAGCTTAGATGTCTGAGATAAACACACAAGATTTCACAAGCATATGAGGATACGCAAAGAGCTTAAATTGGTGGTGTCACAACCAATCACACATGGAACAGGAAACACTGACCACATAGAGTTAGAAACTGAAAAGGGACAGATATGGTAGTGAACTGTGGTAAGCAGCAAGGTCAAAAAATGGATGGATGTTAGTTAGTTAGTCACATTTATATAGCACTTTTCTAGACACTCATAGCGCTTTACATAGTAGGGGGGGGGGGTTCTCCTAAACCACCACTAGTGTGTAGCATCCACCCACCAGAATGCCCACCATACACTAGCTATTAGTAGAGAGTAGAGATTGATGTTGCCAATTCAGAGAGGGGGATTATTAGGGGGAATTTCACCAGGACACAGTGGTATAACCCTACTCTTTTCACTAAGTGTCCTGGGATATTTAATGACCACAGAGAGTCAGGACCTCAGTTTAAGGTCTCATTCGAAAGACAGTGCTGTTTTTACAGTCTAGGGTCCCTGTCACTATACTGGGGCATTAGGCCCCACACAGACCACAGGGTGAGCGCCCCCTGCTGGTCTCAATAATACCATTTCCAGCAGCAAACTTAGTTTTCCCCAGGAGGTCTCCCATCCAAGTACTGTCCAGGCTCAACCCTGCTTAGTTTCAGTGGCACACCAGAATGAGAACTGCAGTGAGATATGGCTCTGGCTAATGTAACATTAATGGGGTATTAATCTACAACAAGAACCACAAATTCAGTTTGTTCCAGTTTTCACCATTTCTTGTTGATTAAGTGGTGTTTTGCCCCAGTTTATTTAAAATTTTGCCCCAGTTTAACCCAGCGGGAGCCATGGTAGCTTAGTGGTTAGCTCGTTTGCCTCACACCTCCAGGGTGGGGGTTAAAATCCTGCCACTACCCTGTGTGTGTAGAGTCTATGTGTGCGGATGTTCTCCCTGTGCTTCAGGGAGAACATCCAAGTATTCAGGAATACTTGGGATGTTCAGGGAGAACATCCAAGTATTCCAGTTTCCTCCCCAGTCCACAGACGCGTTGTACGCTGATTGGCATTTCCAGATTGTCCGTAGTGTGTGAATGTGTGCACGATTGTGCTCTGTGATGGGTTGGCACTCCATCCAGGGTGCCTTGAGTTCCCTGGGATAGGATCCAGGTTCCCCTGTGACCCTGTGCAGGATAAGTGGTATGGAAAATCTGCGGTTGGGTTTAACTCCGAAGCCACACATCAGATTAGGGCTGAATCCCAAATGGTTCATTACTATATAAAATAATAATAATGTACGTGAATAAATGTATACTGATGATTTGATAGATCGGTTAAAACTTACTAACGTTTATGAAAACACGCCTATGAGAAGCCTTTCCAGAACTTTAAATGTATTGAGCCATTTCTTATTGTTTGCCCATTGTGGCAGTGTATTTACCAGAGGCGGCCGGCAGGGGGTAGAGTAAACACACCACCGTTTCTCCAGAGGAAGCGGAAATGTTCTCGCTCAATCCAGCAGCATAACAAGCGTCTAGTGAAAAGCCCCGTCTCGGCGAAACGTCCCTCCTTTAACCCGTTTATTGGAGAAATAAGCGCAACAAATTGAATATTACTCAAAGTTGGATTTTACGTGAAGTGAAAGAAGAGTTGAAGGTTCTTCATAAGTGTGAGTATAACCCGTTTTAAAGGTCTTTAAAATCGACAAAACTGCCGAAGCACGAAATGTTTCCTCCACGCCTCGGCTCAACTAGCTAGCGTCGAGTTAGCAAAACAAGCTTGTTCTACCATTACGAAGTCCGGCTGTTAGCCAGCTCCTGTAGCTGCGCGGTTTGTTTCCTGAAATCTTACAACACTTACTATTTCACTGCTTATGGCTAGAGTTCAATTAACTCTGATGGAGTCAGTATACTCATGGTTTAGTTGTGTTTTCTCAGGCGTTTCTTGCTGCTCGCCGCGTTAGCAGAGTTAGCATGAACGCTTTAAACGCGTCGAGATTGGTAGAGGCTGGTATCTGTGCTGTTTGGCAAAACTCTCACAGCTTATTTCGGGGTTTTTATATACAAGTACATCTTTTTATTAGTTCATTTGCATGTCTGTGTGTGCATTTTGCTGGACAAAAACCTCAAGTTTCAGGGATTTATTTCCTAATCGTTACTCCGGTACTGTTGTCTATAGCTGCTGTGATGATGAACGACCAGAGAAGCTTCCAGACAGCTCTCCAAACCAGCCCAGTGTCGTTATAGTTATATTTATCATTAGCAAACCGGTTTAACTACATTTCTAAGGTCATATTCAGAGTTATTATTATTATTATTATTATTTATTATTATTATTGTTATTATTATTAACGCCACGTACTTATTTTAATGGGCGCACGATAAAATGTTTTGATAAGAGGTGTATCGTGTAAAGCGGTGAAACTGTCAGCTGTTTCCGGTAAATGAGGACCAAATATATTTTTAAAAAATAAATAAATACATTCTTCAGAAGTATAGACAACCGTATAAGTCGTGAGTTTTTTTTAATTATTTTATTAAGCTTAAATTCTAATCGGTAAAAGTTAGCTGTGCTAGTTTATTTCATAGTCTGTATATATAAACATTCTCTCTCTTATGCACTTTAATTGCTAAATACTCGCCTCGCCATGTCGTCATCGCGTTTTCTTTTCCGGGGGGGGGGGCTGTAAAATGCTGCTCGGCCATTGGCCCAGCGCCAGCCTGCGCATAGCCAATAGGATTGTACCTGCTGGTTTTTTGCCCCGTTATTGGGGAGCGTCTGTGTATGCGGCTCTCTGATTGGTCGCTTTTCAGTGCTCGGTCGACGCAGTTGGTCGCTGGAAACGTCAAATACGCGGATTTCCTTCCTCTGTAGGGGAGTGTTGGATTTTTTTTTTTTATTACGCCTCCTATCGTGGGCGCGGTCCATTGAGCGATCTGGATTGATTGTGAGTCTGTGCGGTTCCAGGCTCGATGGTGAACAGGGCTTTTTGCAGCCGGGGTTGGTTTTTATGCCTTTGGTTTGTTTGCAGGAGCTTCACCGGGTCCTTTATGTGAGAGGACCGTGCTGGAGAGAAACCGGGACAGAGACTGGCGGAGAGACACCGGGAGCTGCAGAGATTTGTGTCCTGGACCAGTGTTTAGAAAGTCGAGACATCGTCTCCTTCATCTGACCACAGGAAATAAACTCAGGGGGGAAAGAACTCGGTCGAGACGTTTTCCACGTGCTTTGGTGTAGACACACGCAGGTGTTCGAGCTGAATCATGGAAGCCATTGCCAAGTATGATTTCAAAGCCACTGCTGATGACGAGCTGAGTTTTAAACGAGGAGAGATCCTAAAGGTAATGATGCCGTCTTTCATCTCCGATACTTAAAGTGCAAGTTAAACACTCCCCAAGCACTACTGAAATCTTCAAGAGCATCCTTAAATACTTTCGTCTAACTTCTGAACCAGTTACCCGAAAGCTGTTGCTTATGAAAGTTTAGATCGAATTCAGCGAAGCTGAATTCCTGAATCTGACTGGTCAAGAGGTGTTGATTGATTGATTGATTGATTGATTGATTGATTGATTTCCTTCAACAGGATAACCGGCTGTAACTTGAATGATGTTTCTATTGAAGTGCTTATCCTAATACATTTTCAATTCTACAGTAAGAACTCATTCATGAGGACTAGGAGGCTCCACGTAAATGTAAAGATAATAATAAAAAGATGAAGTGTTGATTAACAAAGAAAAATGTCTGCTGATATGATGGGCTTTTTTTTTTTGGAAAGTAGCTATTTAATATTTTATTGAAGGATTCTACGGTCTCGGCACTTTCGTAACAGTAACTTTTCCGCCACGGAAGAGTCTTCAGGACAGATGACTATGCACTTTGCTGTTTCTTGGTAAAATGACAAGCTGCTTATTAACTTCCAGAGAAAGAAATAGATAGAAGAGGGGGGCGAGGGAACAACTGTTTATAGCTGCACCATCTGAAGCAATAACAGGAACTCACTTTCTTGCAAGACAGTCCACAGAATGAAATGTAGTTAGAAATGGTTAAAAATGTGATGCTGTCGATGAATGATTTTAAAATTGTTGGCGGTCACTGTGGTGCAAGACGAATAAAAACGTCAGGATGTGCTGTTCTAGCAAAGTAGTAATTCAGGACAGGCTAGATGCGAAGCCTGTCCCGCAATGTTTTCCTTAGTTATAAACAGTAGATTATTTTGTTCCGGAATCGGAATTTTGACATCGGGGTATTTCCTTATCAGCAAAAAAAAATCTAATGCATGGATACATGTGCATACTCTGATACATGTCCTGAGTGAAGGATCTTGTTAGACTTTCGTGTTCAACAAGTGGCTTTGTTTCGAGAATTTAGCTTCAAGGAGACTGTGTTTGTGTTCTTAAGGAAAAGCTTCATTTAATTGAACATTATCCTTGAATAAGTTACATATTACAAGGTTGGATTTAATATTCTTTGCATTTCCTTATATTACTGCTGTGCCTTGGTGAAATTAAGGCAGTAAAAACTTTGAATAATATTGACACACCTTTAATTAGTCGTGGGCTTGCAGTGATTAAGATTTCATATATGTGAGATAATAATAATAATAATAATCTAGATAGAAATGGCTGTCTCTTTAGTTCTCTTTTCTGTTCTGTCTCATGATAAAATATTTCACAAAACACTATATATGTTGCTGTATTTAGGTTTGGCAATAAAGCATTACTGCTGTATTGAAAAGATGATGGGGGGAGAAAACAGGATTCAAATGATAGTTTTATATCTATAGAAATGCATTGATTGCATTTAAACACCAGCATCTGATCTTCAGTGGTGTAAAAGTGCTCTTTGAAAAATATATAGTTAAATCATTTATACATAATTCATATAATTCATATTGTTATATCGTCATATCCCTCGCATTTATTGAATTGCCGTTTCTGTTGAGCTGCACTTTGTCCTGCTTGTTCAGAAGCAGAAGCCCTGCCTCAAGACCGCGAGCCGTCTCCGTTTTCGGCCCAGGCCTCTGAGATTTAAATGCAATCATTATAATCCCTCTCGTCAGGCATCACGGGATCTATGATAAAGAGGACAACATAAGCACTCCTCGTATATCATGTACTTTATCTGTGTTCCGCTTGAATCGACAGCCTGATCTTTCTCGAGAGATGGTTTAGGATTAATGGCATCAACAGTTGACTTAGATTTATATTGCACTTTTTTTTTTCTTTTTCTTTTTTTTAAGTCATGGATGTGAAAGCGTAAGCAGGGCCACATAAATGCTTCAACGGGTTTTTAGAAATGTCACCTATCTTTTGATGGCAGTTCTGGAGTTTTTCCATGGTACTTGTATTATTTAATTTTTTTTTAAATCATGTGATCTTCCACTGCACAACTTTCATTTGGTCCACACACAGGAAAGAAGGACAGATGCTTTAGTAAGTCTGCAATGGCAATGTGTGGTTGTAAATCAAACCTGAAATTGAAACTTTATGAAATTATTGCATTTGCACTTTTGAAACCTGAAGGGGGAAAAACATTTTGGGGGAAATTTGATTTTTTTGGTGTCACACCTTCAGTTTTATGTAGAGATGGCATGACACCACTTTCTTTTCCAATACTAATATAGATACTGAAATTTTGACTATCAGCCAAAACCCATATCCGTTTTGTATTGTGTTCTTTCAAAACGACTAAATTTAAAAAAACATTTTAATGGAAGCATAGTTACACTCAACACAAAAATTACTTTAAAAATAATTACTATAAAGTATTAATGAGTCAGTCTTACCAAGAAAAAGCATTTAAGTATCTTTGTGTAATTATTTCCAGTTCCAACAATAGATTTCCTGTCCAATTCAGTTTTCAGGATCTGCTATCAGATGTGTTTTCTCTCATATATCTGATACCATTTTTTACAAATATTTTTTTCTGTACTCAGCCTGATGACGATCGGAACAGCTGTCTCTATTTTTAATCGAGTAAAATTGCTCTAGTTTTCAGATTAAACTAAACCTTAAAATAACTAAATGTCTAAAATATGCTTATAGCTATTGATCAAAGAGTGAAACTAAACTGATCTTAGCTGTTAAAACAGTGAAGAATGAACACTGAAAATGAGAAGGACATCTGCAGAATCCGCTTCTTATAAGTCTGACATCAAGCCATTTCCCGATCCAAGCACTCCTTCACATTCCAAAAGCAAATATTGACATTTATTGGACGTAAACAAAGATGGAAAAAACTCAACATGTGCCATCCGGGTATTGGAGGGATAGTGAAGTTAGGCTAGTTGACACATAATGATCTGCCACCCCCTGGCTAGCTACAGAAGTATCGTTGGTCTAATATATAAACACAGCACTGGCAGTGTCTTTTAGAAATATTAGGGTGAGCGTTAAATTGTTTTCAATATAGGTGCATGTTGAGGGTCACTCAGTGAGGTACAGCACTTGCGAGTGCCCAATCTGCAGAGATAAGTGCCGTCATATCATATATGGCAGCTTTATCGATTTGGGTGGAGAAAAAACGCGTCCTGAGCGGACGTGGTGTGCATGCAGAAGAGGGCAAAGACGTCAAAAACGGACAAAATTTCAGCCAAAGATTGTCAGAGATGACCCGTTTACAGCTGATGCTACTGGGTTTAATTATTTGCCTAACCTTTTGTGCTTTAAAGCTATTGTATTATGTGAAGATGAATCGTGTTTATCAAACGCTGCTAAAATACACTCACGGTGTGCTGTAGTACTCCTGAAAAATCATGATCCTAAGCTTTATAGTTTTTTTGGACTCAGATCTGTTCAAGCAACAAGGAACACAGTACTTCAGCATGTTAAATACAAGAGCGTCAGCCAACACAGTAGAAGCTTGGACCCGGAAACTGTATTATCGGAAGCTCTTTTCGTCACGACTTAACAATATAATTAATATAATACATTGAATCTCTCCATTAAAACGTGAAGTATAGCTCTAGCATTTTGATAATAATTAACGTCACCTGCTATAACCTCAGCTGATGGAAATATCTTTAGGATCAGGGGATTAGTTTTACCCTGTAGGACTGCTGCATCTTCTGTGGAATTTTTCCTCTTTGTTGTATATCTTGGTAAAAGGAAATATTTGACTGTGTAAATGTCAGGCCTTTTTATTACACCTTTTTTAATCCCAGTCTTCTGAGGCTTCTATGGAACTACATGTTCTGGGAAAAAGTGCTATAAAGTCACATTTGAAAAAAGTTTTACCATGTTGCCTAATGGCAAGAAACACCACAAAAGAGGAAGTCTGCTGTGTATGCTGCTATGAGTAGTGCAATTCAAACCAAAGATTGATGTTTGACAGCAGTTATGCTTAAGTTTATGAGAATCAAGCAAATGGCCTGATTGCACTTTTTTAAAACTAAAGCAATTGCACAACTCGTTGCATGGAGAAATGCTCGACGTTGTGTCTTCAGTCATTGTGAAGTTAGCTATAAGGTGAAATTATAAGACATTAGCTGTAAAATGAAATGCTTATAGACCTTTTTAGTTACAAAAACGGTGTTTGTTTTGTGCCAAAGCTATTAACCGTAATTACACGACCAGCAAGCAAATTATTAAACCTCATCTCTATCCGCCACATCTTAGTATGATTTCAACGTTGCCCTTTATTAAGAAAAGAACACACAGTCTTACCATTGAAGTAATTCAGTAAACATTTAAATACCCAACTGAAATGAGATCTCAAAACGAACACTTTTGCTCTTTAAAATTAATCCGAAGAGTTTTTATTAAACACTGTAGGCAGTACACAGTAAAAAGCGTAACTGATTGCTGTACACTCAGAGGTGTTAGAAACCACACATGTTGGTTTTCTCTCAACATGTCAATACTTATAGTTTATTACTATATAAACTTTTAACGTATACAAACGAGCATGTTAAATATGAATATAGACCTATTTGAGTTATTATGCATTCTCGAATATCTATTGTCTCTTCAGTAGAGCGTTGCCATTTGGTAATGAGAAGTGTTTGATCATTTTTCTATTATGTTCTCGAGGTTTCATGTTTACTCCCTTTGTCCCAAATGTCTGTATATTCCAAGGTTCAGCAAGGGCTGAAGCTTTTCACTGAAAGGGCAGTCGTTCCAGACCTGTTTTACATTTAATTCAACCTAACCCTCAGGGTTTGGTAAGAGTCTGAACACTCAAGCATGCTACATTTTTTATTTTTTATTTTTTTGCTCTCCAGCCTTTGAAGCGAGAGCGATTCAGTCAATAAAGTTTAGCCCCCAAGTATTATGGTCCTGTGGTTATGCGAATGACGTACTAAATCATGCCAGTGAGGGAAAACGCATTAGTGCTGTGGGTAACATGGCTGTGTCCTTGTTCCTGGGGGGGGAGAACATCTCATCCTTATTTCTCATACAGAAATATTTCTGCTTTGACCGCTTTTTTTCTTGGAATATACATATTCATTTTGCTTGCTTGTTTTTCTGTCAAAATCATTCAGGTTAGTCCTGTCTTTAAATATAAAGGCTTCATTCAGACTTGGTAATAACTAGGGCTTGTCACTGCTGATTATTTTGATAATGGATTAGTTGATTATTTCCTTTGGTTAATCATAAATAGTCTATCGTATGACATCTTAAAACGTTCTTGTACTGATGGTTGTTCTTCTTTTTTCTTTTTTTTCCACCTTAGATAAACGCGAC